>NC_056733.1:791432752-791665252 GCF_019279795.1 Protopterus annectens | reverse complement strand
GTAGTGTAGGAAGCAATGGCTTCTAATAAGATAAAACCACTAGCTTGTCATCACAAGTGTAGAGAATGATGAGTATATTATTATTAGCAGCCCAGCACCTAGAACCACCCTCAGGATACTGCAGGCACACAGAAATGTAAATATTATTCAGCACTGAAGACATACATGCTGACAGTAGTAATGCATATGCACAGTCACAGCAAGACATAGCCATGCATGTGCACACACAGGGTACATATCCATGACTGTGCACACAGACAGAGAGTATCCATCCAGAAGCACACACAGAGTACATATCCATAATTGTGCACACAGACAGAGATTATCCATCCATATGCACACAAAGGGTGCATATGCATGTTTGTGCAAACAGATGGTGAGTATCCATGCATGGTCACACACAGGGTGCATATCCATACATCTACACACACAGTGCAAACAGTGCCCAGTGAAGGGAAAACCAAAAACTGCTAAAGGTGGTCTGATGCACAGTAGTTACAGTGCTGCAACACAAGGGTGTTCTGTCTTATTACATCATATGATCAGTAAGGTGGTCCGATGCACAGTAGTTGCAGTGTTGCAATACAAGGGTGTCCTGTCCCATTTGCATCATATGGCCATTAAGAAATGTTGTATCCATAGATATAAAGACTAATGAGATGTAAGTACAAGCTGTTGTTGTGGAATTGATAATCATAGCTCTCAACTGTCCAGATTTTTGTTACATATTTTTGTTCTATTCCTCATAAATTTGTGGTTTTCTGATAAATCCTTGAGAATTGATTTTACTAACTAATGATTCAGAAAATGTTTGCTAACACGATAGATAGATAGATAGATAGATAGATAGATAGATAGATAGATAGACAGACAGACAGACAGATAGACATATAGATAGACATATAGATAGACATATAGATAGATAGATAGATAGACATATAGATAGACATATAGATAGACAGATAGATAGACAGATAGATAGATAGATAGATAGATAGATAGATAGATAGATAGATAGATAGATAGATAGATAGATAGATAGACAGATAGATAGACAGATAGATAGATAGATAGATAGATAGATAGATAGATAGATAGATAGATAGATAGATACGGTCATCATCAGGTGCCCAAGGAGCATAAGCTGTTGCTTCATGCCTTACACTTCTGCCCTTTCACCCATTTGTTTGCTTCACCTGTCTTGTCTATGCGCCTTCACTCCCTATCAGTGCTTCTTGCCCCATGATGCAACCCTTCTGTTCCCTGGTACATGGCCGAAGGAAAATGCTGAATAAACACTGTTAATGTATAGTGTACAATTCACTTCTATATGTGCCTTATTCATAAGAGATCACTGGACAATTTCTGTGCATGAAGCCTACATCTGTCACTCCTGTAACTGAGATGTCCTCTGCTGCAACATTGTTGTCTCTATTTTGAATGTCATAACTTACTGCCACGGAGTTCACCAATAAGTGCTCATTCACCTCCTGGAATAAAATTAGACAAATGCAACTTTCACCATCCACTTCGCAGTTCAAGTATTTATTGCAAAATATAACAGAAATAAAATCTGAAATAAAAGCCAAATGAATATATAACCAGTTGTTAAGCGCTTTCACCCATGAAATGGGCTTCTTCAGAACACTCCATAGCTCGTTGTTACTCCTTAATAACTTATTTGGCGCCAAAAATGGGTGCAAATTCTTAAAGGTATATTGCGCTTCAAAGCATCCTAATTTGAATATTCCATAGGATGTAAACACACATTCCGAATGTCTTTTTCAACAAAATTATTAAATATACAAATTTCACCTGACCTAACCATTTAAAAACTCATACAAACATTAAGACATATTTAAAAAAAGTCATTGCTGGACTGTCATATTATAATATACTCCATATACTACGATAATTAATAGGTCTTCATTCATAAGTGTCTTATTATCTAAATCTATTTAGCATAAACCCATAAAAAACAGCATATTAACTAAATCTATCAGCATAAACCCATAATAATAAATCATCGCTGCAAGCCGCTGAAATCTCAACTGTACTGTCAGCGTGCTATTTTACCACAGTTATGCCTTCAGAGTTCATCTACAAAAAGTGTGTATGGAAAATACACCTTTCATTTCACCATTTGCTGTGCTGTGCTATATATATATATATAGAATTAGACACTTATTAATATGTTGATAAAACGTTTTAAAATTAAAAATTATTTGGAATTTTTTGAAAATACACCGATTGCATACTCTATCCGGTGCCATAATAACAGTTTGAACTAAACACAATCTGTTTATTTAAATCATAATCCTACGAACCATATACATCACATACTTGAATAGCCTATGACAATTTTACGGTGGATGCATTATAATAATAACGACATAGATTACCATTTCCTAAAGAAATAAAGCAAAAATGAAGTATTTACTTTTACTCACCAATAATTAAAATAACTTGTATTACTAGTGATACTTAGCTAGATGGTATGAATCACCCAATGAATAATGGATATGTCAAATGAAAAAAATTTTGACTATTAAATTAACTTACCCTTAATATGTGTGTAAATCTGCTTAGATTATATTTATTGTCCCTATTATTACCATACATGTAACAACATGCTGTCAAAATGGATGTTAATAAATAAATGTAAACTGACTATTTTGACTAATAGGATAATACAAATCAAAATGCTTTAACTGATGGAAATCTGGGAGTCTTCCTATAACTAGATGGCTGTAAATATATATTCTTAACGTTCTATGTAATGTCAATTTAAATCACGTTAATGATTTGATCTTAAGGAAATTCAATACAGAATGTTACCATAAATATTAAGTAGTCTGAATACATTAAAGTTACACTTCCCCTGTTCATACCTTCAATACCAAATGGTCAGCTACTTTTAAAAAGATAATATCGGTTTCAAATATATACTGTCATTTAATCCAAGTGATGTAGTTGCATCTAGATATAATTGCCAACATACTACTTTGAAACTTAAATACATTTTATAATCTCCACCTCTAGGGTCCTGTTTTATAATGTCTATAATTGCAAATTTGAACCATAGTACATGGCGCTTAGCTTCTATGTGTCTAAATAGAGCAATGGAGGAATCTTTCTTCTTAATATTATATACATGTTCATAAATACATCTATTTAGACTTCTCTCCATCTTTCCCACATAGAAACTGGGGCATTGTTTACACACCGCCAGGTATATTACCATTTTGGTATTACAATTACCTTTGATAAATTTAACTTTTAATTTCATAGTGTTATGGATGGTTATCTCCTTCTCTTCATTAATGTATTTACATTGGTTACAACATACACATTTTCTAGTATTATTAATCCTTGATATACTACTAGTCTTATTAATTTGTGTTTGTTGTCCCAATAATCTTTTTAAATTTTTCCCCATCTTATATACTATTCCGGGTTTCATTCCCATAATCTCTGATAAAGTCGGAACACCTATGATGAGGTACCAGTGCTTAAAAATGAGGTCTCTAATATCTCCTGACCATGGGCTATACAACATAATATAAGATCTCTGATGGTTATTATTCACTGTAGCTGACTTATTAATTCTCCTACTGGTATTAATGGCACCAGATGTGCTACTATTTAAACCTAACAGGGGCTTAAATTTCCTCCCCCATTCAAATAACACATATTGTGTAACATTGTTCATCATATCTATAGGATAACCCCTATCTTTGAACATGTTGGTTATATTTTGTATTTCATTGAGTAATATATTACAATCAGATGTCATGCGTGAAGCCCTGATGCATTGTCCTTTGAAGATGTTATATTTGAGCTTAGGAGGATGGTAACTACTAAACTCTAAATAATCATTCGAAAACGTATTTTTTCTATGAATTTTAGAATATAAGTTCCCATCCTGTTCACATATATATATATATATATATATATATATATGTATCTAAATAAGCTATACCTGCTTTATTGTATGAATGTGTAAACTTCAAAAATTCACTACTACTATTCAGAAAAAGAATAAATTCATCCAACTTATCTGTACTAGAATTCCATAAAATATATATGTCATCACGAAATCTAGAATAATGCATGATACTGGTAAAAAATGTACTGGGGAACAGGGTGTTGAGTTCACAATCCAACATGACTAAGTTGGCAAAAAATGGGAGCACAAGCTGCTCCCATTGCTACCCCCTTAGTCTGTTTGAAATGTTCACCTTCAAAATAGATGAAATTGTTATCCAATACCAAGCTCATGCATTCCATAATGAGACTCACTTCATCCCATTCTAGATCAGAATATTTGGTTATACTATTACAGAAGGCTTCAAGTCCTTCATCTTTCGGAATGCATGAAAACAAGTCAATTACATCTATTGTGACAAATATCCATCCTTTCTTCCATGTATCTATGGGGAATCCCCTCAAAAATTCCCAGGAATCCTTTACCATATGCGGTATCTTATCATATATATGTTTGAGTCTCACATAAATGAATTTTCCTATAGGGAATGTTTTAGAATCACTACCAGAAATGATGGGTCTGAAAGGTGGGTCTACCAAATTTTTATGTATCTTGGGTATACCTACTAGTGTTGCTAACTTAGGATACTTAACTGTCATAAATTTGTGTATGTCTTTACTAATTCTACCATCAATTAGAAACTCCTCCAGGTATGAATCTATTCTTGTATATGCAATATTGATTTCATTGAGTGAAATAGATTCATAATTACCTGTGACATGTAATATATCATACATTTTCTTGTTATACTTCATGCTCTCATATATAACAATTCCTCCACCTTTATCAAGTTTCATCACTCTAATATTTGAATCCATTTGTAACTCAAGTAAAGTTTCCTTTTCTTTTACAGTTAAATTACTACTGTATTCTTTGCTTTTGTGCTTACTATACAAATTATATAGCTCCCGAGTCACGATTTTCTCATACATTTCCACTACTGGATATCCAGGAGGAATAAAAGTGCTCTTCAAAACCAGTTCTGGATTCATATAACTATATACATTATTATGATGCTGTTGTTTATTATGAGACATATCATTAAACATAATGGCCAAATTCATCTTCCTGGTGAATTTTTTTCAGTTCACATAAACTGTCAACCAAATCAAACCGGGGTGTGGGTATGTATTTCATCCCCTTGGCTAGAATGTTAAAATGCCCTTCATGTATTTCTAGATTTGAATAATTATAGATGTTGAATCCATTCAAAACATATGTAAATTGTAGATAGATAGATAGACAGACAGACAGACAGACAGACAGATAGATAGATAGATAGACAGATAGATAGACAGACAGACAGTCAGACAGACACACAGACAGACAGATAGATTGATTGATTGATTGATTGATTGACAGACAGATAGATAGATACAGTCATCATCAGGTGCCCAAGGAGCATAACAAGCTGTTGCTTCATGCCTTTCACTTCTACCCTTTCACCCATTTGTTTGATTCACCTGTCTTGTCTATGCGCCTTTACTCCCTATCAGTGCTTCTTGCCCCATGATGCAACCCTTCTGTTCCCTGTTACATGGCCAAAGGAAAAAGCTGAATAAACACTGTTAATGTATAGTGTACAATTCACTTTTATATGTGCCTTATTCATAAGGGATCACTGGAGAATTTCTGTGTATGAAGCCTACATCTGTCACTCCTGTAACTGAGATGTCTTCTGCTGCAACACTGTTGTCTCTCTGTTTTGAATGTCGGCAAAATGGTAAGTTGATATTATGAAGGTGGTCCATATCTGTGCGTGTATGTTTGTGTTTGTGTGTGTGTGTGTGTGTGTGTGTGTGTGTGTGTGTGTGTGTGTGTGTGTGTGTGTATACTTCTGAAACTTCCATGCCAAACTGCTAGGTACCAAAAATAAATAAATGATAAAATAAATATAAATAAAAAAATAAAAATCTTCCAGGACAGAAAATGCACATCCACTAAACCAACTTTTTCAAAGCCTTAATGGCATGTAAGTCTTGAAGTTCAAGTTCGTGCCCCCGTCAGGGATAATGGGTTTCTCAGTGGAGTCCTGATATGATCAGCCAGATTAAACTCTTCCACCAAACTACAGAAAACCAAAAGGACACCAAATAAGGAATTCTGCTGTGAAATACCTGAAGTTAAATTATGTGATAAAGATGCTGGAAAGAGGATAGCCACCACTGGTGATATAGAGAGACAATGCCTGACAACAGCTTCAATCAGCAGCTCAGGTGCTGGATGGTGTGGGCAGAGAAGGAGAGGTATTTCCATTCTGGGGGAGGGCAGTACGGAAGACATGCACAGCCACTGTCCATCAAAGGAGAGGTGACATTCTGGTGGGTTTCCTAGTACAAGCTGCCCAGTGGTTACCTTCATTAGCAGTTAGTGAGTAAATAGAATTATACACTCACAGGTGAGGGCATTGGGAGTCTCTAAAGTGATATGGGTAGACTTAGCACAAATGTTTTCATTGTCACGATGCTGGTGATGGTACAAATTCCCTCTGTCTATAGGACAATCCTGTCACATGACTCTCACTGTAGTAAATCTAGAGACTTTGCCACCACCAGGGAATAAATGGGCATGAGTCTGATATGAGGAATTGGCAGTCAACAGGCAGAGAGGAAAAGTACCTAGAAAAAAAAGATGCTTGAAGTAGGACGGGTACAACCTAAGTTGGAAAGGCTGCATATAAAGGGCTATTTCTGAACTCAGATGCTCCAGCCTTTACATTTGGCCTTACAGGTATAAGGCTTCCTTGTAATGTCTATGAGCTCCGGATCTCTTCATGTTGGTCTGGTGGTTGGACTAGTAGTTTCATAATAACCATTTCCTCGTTCACAACACTGGAACTCCCAACTCACTGACTGAAATCCTTTGTGGAGATATCAGCATTTCAAACCTTATAATTAGTATCACTTGGGCCACCAAGTGACAGTAAAGATATAGCCTGAACTTTCCATGAAGAGTTTTGCCAGAAAGCAGGGGAATTACTGGAAGGGGAAAGATGGAATACAGAAAATGGTAGAACAGAATGAAGAAACCATCTTTCACAGCTCTTTGAGAAGGAAGTGGCGACCCATTTCCTTTGTCAGAGGAACAAAACTAGAGTACCAAGGTTTGTATCTGTATTAAAATAAAAACAATTAAAATAATCCACTCAGGGAAAACCACCTGCATATCCTCCTAAGACAACCTGGGATCATATACCCTGGATTAAGGCCCATCACAAGAAGATGTCTGGTTGTTAGCCCAGGCATAGTCATAGTTACCAGGAATTCCTGATATGGTTAATCAGGTACCAGAGTTCTGCCTGGTTCTCCAACATTGCTAGGGCAGGATTGGAAATCAGGAGTTTCCTCTCCATAAATACTACATTAATCTCTAGGTACTGATTCTGTGGGGCATAAAAATTATGCTTATCACAAGCAATGACTCCTGATAGTGGGACTGTAAAACAGCCAGACACCAGTGCTGAAAACTACACGCACACGCACAGGCATACACACAGATATATATATATATATATATATATATATATATATATATATATATATATATATATATAAAAGCACCTTTTAAAATATTTCCTTGTAATAAAAAATAACCGAAAACTGTATCTAGAAGCAAGACCATGATACAGACAGTTAGCATATTTCTGTTTCTGGGTCCAATAATTTTTAGACAGTCTTTAGGCAGCTAATATGCTGCTTTGTGGCATCACACTGAAGAATCTCAGAATAGATACAGTAGTGTTCAGCAGTCAACACACAGTTAATACTCAGATTTATGAACTAAAAAGGGTATTAGCCAGAATGGTGTGTTGGGTAGTGGTGCATGCATGTGTTTGCGCGTGTGCATGTGCATTTGTGTGTGTACACAGAGTTTTGGGGTAGGAAGCTTTTTTATTATAAACATGAGTCAAATATATTCCAGAAAGAAGTCCTACATTTTTTATTTACTTTCTTTCAAATTTGCTCACATCTGAAGGAGGAGTGATTTCTCAGATAAAGAGTTATTCTTGGAGGAAAATCTATTTGTAACAGAAACTGAGGTATTTTCTGACAAGGTAATTTAATTTTTAGATCTTTTTTGTCAATCCACAGTTACATGGAAGGCAATCTGTCAGAAAAATGGACACTGTGAGTACAGTCTCTATGAAGGAATCTAAAAAATAAGTGTTGCATATTTATCTTTAGATATTTCTATCGTGTTCAAAACTAAGGAGATATTGTTTGGGAAGGAAAGTCTGTGTGAAAAGAAAATAAATGCTACAGAGGTACATCTTCTCAGTTTCTTACTTTCCCACAGTCCAAGTCAGAGTAACCTGCCAGAATATTCTGAAGGAAAAGTATTTTTGTGAAAGGAGCTCAAATATGCAATAATGCTTACATATTTAATTTTTAGTTACTTTAATTTGTCCACGGTTAAATATAGTTAAATATTCTTGGGGGTGGGGGTGGGGGGCTGCATGTAAAAAGAGTGGAAAATTTTCACAGAAAAAAGTCTACCATATTTTACTTTTAGACAATTTCTGTCACTTGTTCATAACCTAAAATAAGTACTTGTTGATAATGGGATTGTTTTTAGGGACATAGTCTGTAGATGAAAGGAGCTTAAATACTTTGGAATATTAAATACAAGATTTTTATGTGAAGATTCTTTTACTTGTTTTCAAGTCAGAGAAAGGGCACCTTATAATGTTATTCTGAGATGAAGATGACAGCCTGTATATGAAAGAAGATGAAATATACCATTTTATTCTCAGACTGCTTCTGTCACTTATTTGTAAAGGAAGGTCACCCTTTCAGAATCATCACATCAGGAAGAGTCTAATGGGCTTATTCTGCAAGAGGTGTGCTGCTTGGTTGGGAGGTTGTGCATGCACCTTCTGAAAGTAGCTATAGCAGACCTTACAGGCTGATGGGGGGTGATGATGAGAACTCCTGCCTCCACAAGGGAATGAATGGGCCAGAGGGGCCTTGCTTAATGAAGGAACAAAGGGGTCAGATGGGTACAGGAAGTGGAACCATAGGGCCAGTTCTGTAGACCACACTAAATAAAAAGTTTGGTCTCACTTGAAATATCGATGCATGTTTGGAAAGAATCCACACCAGTCGTTACCCTGGATAAGATATTTGCTGATACTGCTTTTTTCACAAATATTGTCACAGTTTTTACCATCCCTTAATGATAGACAGTAAGTAATCAGTAAGACAGTAAGGATCAGTAAGACAGAAAATAACAAGAAAAGGATCCTCTTATTTCACAGATGTTATAGATACTCCAAGGCCACTGAGTCTTACAGCCATTTATGCCCTGACATTACCTTCCCTCAGGCTGCACCTCCTTTTTCCAGGGCAGCCCATATCAGTTAGTTCAGAAGTGCATCTGTGAATATCCATCCAGTCATCCAGGTTATATTTAAAGGATTAAGCCCCGAGTGACACTGCTGGACACTTTAATACACTCTGATGAGGTTGCTGGAACTCACATAATGTAGGTCATGTCTTTCAGCCAGCTTGCTATCCATCTTCCCATATATGGATGAGTTTTTTAATGCATTTAGCTTCTGTATGATGCCAGCATAGGAAATGATATTGAAGGCCTTGTCCAAGTCAAAAATGCACCATCTGTACATCATGGCCACAGTCTGCAGGGTCTGTAAGTTTTTTGGAGAAGTTTTCCAGCTTCAGGAGACAGGGCCTACCTCTCACAAAGCCAAACACTTGAGGATTAAGTTGAATAGGATTCTTGGTATTGTAGTTTATAAGGTCAGTTGTAATAAGTTCTGTGGCTTTGCAGATGAGGCTTGTAAGACTTGTAGGCCTGTAATTGTCTGCGCCAGTTGTAAGACTACCCTTTTGGAGGAGCATTATTAAAAAAGTACACCACTCATCAGGAATGAAACTAGTATATAAACTTACATAAGACAGTTTAAGGACTGGGTCAGTTTAACAACATTAATTAAGGACCAGGTATATTGTCATGTTCAATGTAGGGAGTATTTTGGGTGTTGGTAAGTACTTTCAGTAAAAGATCTAAAGATACAATTCATGGAGTAAGGAATTCAGGTACTTCAGGGATTTGGATAGCAGTCCAAGTGGTAAAGTTGTCACAGAATTTTTTGTAATGTCTATTCGGTCAGAATAGAAGGCATCATATTGAATACATTCAGAGCAATGTAGGATATTGTTTCTTTGTTTTCTAATATAGCTAAAGAAAGATTTATAATTATCTTTAGTTTCAGAGACCAGCCCAAGTTCATGGACTGTGTTAGTGGACCTGATAGTTTGGTAGGTTTTTGTTTTTTTTGTAATATTTCTAATATTTACTTTGAGAAGAGGGGTTTTGGATCTGCTGTATAATTTAAGGAGTTTCTTTCTTTTGTTGTAGAGTTTATTTTTGTTAGTAGACCACCAGGGTGGTTTATTTTTGACTTCTCTGTAATATTTGGTTCTACTAGGGGCTGCTAGCTCTATGCAATTTTCTGAGCGGGTGTAGACTTCCTTAGTGAGGCTTACTGCTGTATCAAAGTTGGGGTGGTACAATCTAAAGTGCATTTGGATATTTCATCGTAGATTTAGCTGAGGTTATCACATTTATAATCTTTAAATTCTCTTGGGTTTGCTGTACATTTGAGAGTATAAAGGAGAACGTTACATGCTAGCAGTCATATTTCATTGTGGAAGGACATATCAGAAAAGTAGAACAAAAGGCAGCCATATTTGTAAGAATAAGTTTAGGGATGCTGTTTCCTCTTGTAGGCCTGTTTACTAACTGTTAGGGGAATTTTTCTTTATTAACTCTGTGCATATGTATAAATGTCCAAGTTTATTGAACAGTAATTAAAATTGCCCAAAATAATGAAGTTACAGCTTATAGACAAATCATTTAGAACACTAAAGAGTTTAACATGATCTTAAGGGGAGAAAGAAGGTGTTCTGTAGCAAGCCATTTCTTGATAACTAATCCAACCTAGAGTGATCTGTATTTTGGTAAATTCACTTTTTGGTTACTTAGGGATGTGCCTCATGGTAATATGTTCCATGACAAATATGTAGACTCCACCATAGTTAATATCAGGTCTGAAGGCAAAAAAATCACAAAACTCAGGCATAAGGGAGTGCTCTCATTTAACATTTAAACTATATCTCAGTAACTCTGCAGACAGGGATGCTTTTTAAATGCAGGAGTACCTCAAAATCATGCAATGTATTGTTAAGACTTCTGGCATTGAGGAGAACCACCTTACTGTGATCTGATTCTTGGACTAATGTTATGTTGGAGTATCTCTCAACTCTGCTTTGCCTAGAAAGGTACTGGACAGACAGTAAAGGCTTTAGCCAGTTTATATGTAAACCTTGCAGCAAGAGGTGTAGGTCATCTTTAGGGAAGCAAGCTGTACTGTGAAACATTTTGTCTCATGCTGACACATATTGGATCCCTTGGAATGAGACTAGCTATTTAACCAGTTATTAAAACCAATTATGTTTTCTTTGTATCCAGAGATCATTCAAGGCGGAGAAAGGATTCCTCTCAAGACTAGTGTCTTACCTACAGAGAAGTCTGCATGCTCTTCATCTTAATGAAATGTGTGCACCTCAGAATCTTTCCTAAGACTACTGCCTGGTTTCTGAGTGGGGCAGGGTAGTGCTTAGGTGAAGGCATCATCAGTGAGCACTCACAGTGCTTAGTTTTATATTGTTTAAAGTATTAAAATGTGATCATTAACATGAGTGATCTGAAGAACATTTTCAGGAGAGTGGTTGGTCAGACACAACAGAGAGCAGGCATCTGTAAGGTCAGAAGCTTAATAGAATATGTAGATTAGTGTGGACAATATGGCCAGTAAATAAGGTTTTATATATATATATATATATATATGGTTCCCTATTAGAATCCCGAAACACTATAAGCCTGAAAGTCAAAATCCTGAAAACTAATGACTGAAAATGCAAAATCCTGAAAGTCAAAATCCTGAAAACACAAATAATGCAAATATGTCACTATAAAGACACTAATATCTACCAACTGACCCTGACCCTAACCCTAACCCTAAGGTCCGTCACTATCGCACACTCACCTGACCCGCGCCCTAACCCTAACTCACTTATACCGCCCCTAACCCTAACATAAAACCAACCGCACACTCACCCGGACCCAACGCATGACCTAACACCACAGGGCTAACAATAGCAAAGCCACAATGACGTCAGTATGTCCCATTTTGTGTTTTCAGGATTTTGCATTTTCGAGATTTTGCATTTTCAGTCATTAGTTTTCAGGATTTTGACTTTCAGGCTTATAGTGTTTCAGGATTCTAATAGGGAACCATATATATATATATATATATATATATATATATATATATATATATTTATTTATATATATATATATATATATATATGGGTCTCCTGCTTTTCATCGAATACCACGTATTGGAAAAAGAGCAGTAGACCGCTAAGTTACGCGAAAGTGCACTTATTCTAAAGTGCACTTTCGCGAACTCCGTTTCTACGAATGGATCGTACCACAGTGGAGGACAGCAGGAAAATGTGCTATGTCCTCCACTGTGGTGCGAACATGACCTTAGGGTTAGGGCATGGGTCATGGGGATAGCCCTACTAGCTATCCCCTTACCATGACCCGTGCCCTAACCCTAAGGTCCGTGACTACCGCACCACAGTGGAGGATAGGCTATCCTCCACTGTGGTCCAGTAGTAATGGACCTTAGGGTTAGGGCGTGGGTCATGGTAAGGGGATAGCCCTACTAGCTATCCCCTAACCATGACCTGTGCCCTAACCCTAAGGTCCGTAACTCATCATCATCTTCTTTCGGCTGTTCCCGTTAGGGGTTGCCACAGCAGATCATCTGTTTCCATTTCTTCCTGTCCTCTGCATCATGCTCTTTCACACCAACCGCCTGTATGTCCTCTCTCACCACATCTATAAACCTCATCTTAGGCCTTCCTCTTTTCCTCTTACCTGACAGCTCCATCCTTAGCATCCTTTTCCCAATATACCCAGCATGCCTCCTCAGCACATGTCCAAACCAACGCAATCTCGCCTCTCTTGCTTTGTCTCCAAACTGTCCAACCTGAGCTGACCCACTAATATACTGATTCCTAATCCTGTCCATCCTAGTCACACCCAGTGCAAATCTTAACATCTTTAACTCTGCCACATCCAGCTCTAACTCCTGCCTTTTCGACAATGCTACCGTCTCAACCCATATAACATAGCTGGTCTCACTACCCTCTTGTAGACCTTTCCTTTCACTCTTATTGGTACCCATCTGTCACAAATCACTCCTGACACTCTTCTCCACCCATTCCACCCTGCCTGTACTCTCTTCTTCACCTCTCTTCCACACTCACCATTACTCTGAAATGTTGATCCCAAGTACTTAAACTCATCCACCTTTACCAACTCTACTCCCTGCATCCTCACCATTCCTCTACCCTCCCTCTCATTTACACACATATATTCTGTTTTAGCCCTGCTGACCTTCATTCCTCTCCTCTCTAAAGCATATCTCCACCTCTCCAGGGTCTCCTCAACTTGGTCCCTACTCTCAATACATATCACAATGTCATCTGCAAACATCATAGTCCACGGGGCCTCCTGTCTAATCTCATCTGTCAACCTGTCCATCACCACTGCAAATAAGAAAGGGCTCAGAGCTGATCCTTGATGTAATCCCACCTCCACCTTAAATGTATCTGTCACTCCCACCGCAGTCCTCACCAATGTCACACTACCCTCGTACATATCCTGTACCACTCTTACATACTTCTCTGCCACTCCCGACTTCCTCATACAATACCACAACTCCTCTCTAGGCACCCTGTCATATGCTTTCTCTAAGTCCACAAAGACACAATGAAACTCCTTCTGACCTTCTCTGCATTTCTCCAACAACACTCTCAGAGCAAATATTGCATCTGTAGTGCTCTTTCCTGGCATGAAACCATACTACTGATCACTAATCATCACCTCCCTTCTTAACCTAGCTTCCACTACTCTTTCCCATAACTTCAAGTTGTGACTGATCAATTTTATCCCTCTGTAATTACTGCAGCTCTGCACATCACCCTTATTCTTAAAGATAGGTACCAAAACACTTTTTCTCCACTCCTCAGGCATCCTCTGGTCCGTAACTACTGCACTAAAATCAGTAGTAGCCCGTTCGCTGAAGCGGGTTTCGCGAAAGTGCACTTTCGATTAAGTGCACTTTCGCGTAACCCAGGGTCTACTGTGTGAGTTCGAAGAAGTGTATTTTCGAACTTATACAATAGACCCATATATATATATATATATATATATATATATATATATATATATATATATGTATATATATACATACACACACACACACACATATATATATATATATATATATATATATATATATATGTGTGTGTGTGTGGATATGGGTTTACTCTCTTTCAAGGAAAGTATGTTTAAACAAAGGTTACTCCCCCAACCCATTTCTCCAAAGCTGCATTACACCAAACATACGGACATCTGAATTCCTTTCCCTGTGAAAGTAACCACTTAGCCAGTGTGGTGAACGTTGCCCTCTCTTCAGTAGTGCAATCTCGGAGTTGGTATATTTAAGTAGGGGGGGTTTGGGGTTGAAGCCCCCAATTTGGTGGGTTTACTTTGGATCTGTTTTGGTTTGTTGCCATGGTGGTCAAGTAGTTCTTTTCACAGGGAAAGTAATTCATTAGTTCGTGCGTTCGGTGTATGCAGCTTTGGAGAAATGGGATCAGGTAAGTAACTTTCATTTAAATGTAATTTCGTTTAAAGACAGTAGACCCATATATATACATACATACATATATATGTATGTATGTATATATATATATATATATATATATATATATATATATATATATATATGTATGTATGTATATGTGTATATATATATATATATATATATATATATATATATATTTACACACACACACACACACACATATGTGCATATATTGTGTGTGTGTATGTGTGTGCGTGCTCTCTCTCTTTTGGCTTTTCCCAGTTAGGGGTCACTACAGCGGATCAGCTTGTCCACTCATGATTGGCAGTGGAGTTTTTACAGTGTCGAGTTGCCAGCCCAGCGCCTAACCTTCCACAGAAGACACACACACTCACATCTAGGGCCAATTTTAGCATGTCCAATCCACTTGCAGCATGTCTTTGGGGATGTGGGAGGAAACTGGAGCACCTGCACAGAAGACACCCCAGCCGAAGATCGAACTGGACAGCCTCTTGCTGTGAGGCGACAATGCTAACTGCTGCACCACCGCAGCCATCCTAGTGTGTTTATGTATATATATATATTTTTTTTTTTTTTTTTTAGTCTGGTTTTGTTGGTAAAGGGGGGGACAACAAACAGAAGCATGGACCACTGTACCAAACAAAGTAAATACATCTCTGGTAACAGAATCACCTTAACTAGAAGTAGTCTATCTTCAAATATAAAATTTATTTTTGCTTTCTTTCTTTTTTTTATGATAATGTTGTTGAACTCTATCTTCTTACTTCAGTTCTCTTGTATTAGAGTTCGATTTTAGTGTGATCCCTTAGTATTTTAAATTATTGTTATTGTGGGTAAAATTCTGAGTATCTGCTGATGTATAATCTTATTTTTGATTTATTATACTTTTTATTACATAAATATATCAACTGATGATATATCAATGTTATTTTTATTTGCAGATAATATATTATTTTAGATTCATATCTATCATTTATGTCAAAGCTTTTTACATTAGAATTTTCTCTTATTAAATTATCAAGTGGTTCTGTGGTTAATATCAATAATAATAGGGAAAGGAGCATTCTTTTTTCTTACTTTGTTAATATCAATTCACTGTGATATAAAATGTGTCCATTTTAATGTATGCTTTATTATTTATATACAAGGTTTTTAATATGCTAAATAACATAGTTGAAAACCCAAATTATTCTAGTACAAAAAGTAAATGTTATTAATTATGTCAAAACGTAAGTAAAGTTGCAATAGCATATTTTTCTTTATAACTGTCTGCATAGTCTATTAATTTTATTATTCTTTTAATATAGTCTCAAATTTGCCTAATTATTGTAAAACCTGTCTGATCATGATGTGTTATTGGGAATAAATAAATAAGTGATGCCAAAATCTTGGGCTGAAACTAAATGCCAGAAAGTACGTTATTGTATCCTTTAGGAAGTCTTCTAGCCCAAGGAACTACCACATTGACAAATGTGCCCCTAAGAGCTGATCCACTTGTTTGGGATTTGGAAACTTAAGTGGACAGTGACCTAACTTTTGACCAATATGTGTCCATTGTTGTAAGAAATTCCTTCTATACTGCACAACTTATAAATAAAATGGGATTTTGTCTCGACCAAGGGATATCATTGTCCTCCTTTACTCAGTTCTCATTAGGCCAGTCATTGAATATAATGCCCCCTTTGGCATGTATCTGTCAAGACACATGCAAAAACTGTTAACATCCACAGAGATACCTTACTAAAAGAATACGTGGCCTAAACAACATTTGCTACATGGACTGATTCAAAGGCCTATCACTCAGGCCATTAATCAAACTCTGGGCACCTGCCCAGTAGTAAGATCATTATCCCTCTACTCCATGGATCTTTACTTTTGTTCTCAGGCCATTACCCATTAATCAAACTCTGGACACCTGACTAGTAGTAAGATCATTATCCCTCTACTCCATGGATCTTTCCTTTTGTTCTCAGGCCATTAATCAAACTCTGGACACCTGACTAGTAGTAAGATCATTATCCCTCTACTCCATGGATCTTTCCTTTTGTTCTCAGGCCATTAATCAAACTCTGGACACCTGACTAGAAGTAAGATCATTATCCCTCTACTCCATGGATCTTTCCTTTTGTTCTCAGGCCATTAATCAAACTCTGGACACCTGACTAGTAGTAAGATCATTATCCCTCTACTCCATGGATCTTTCCTTTTGTTCTCAGGCCATTAATCAAACTCTGGACACCTGACTAGTAGTAAGATCATTATCCCTCTACTCCATGGATCTTTCCTTTTGTTTTCAGGCCATTAATCAAACTCTGGACACCTGCCCAGTAGTAAGATCTTTATCCCTCTACTCCATGGATCTTTAATTTTGTTCTCAGGCCATTAATCAAACTCTGGACACCTGCCCAATAGTAAGATAATTATCCCTCTACTCATAGGTTCATAGGTTGGTACTAGGCTATCAGCCCTAGGGCCTATACAAGCCTAGCCATAACAATTCCCTGGCTATTTCTTCCCACATTATTTACTTTCCTGGACCCCTGTCTAGCAGGGCGACTGACGTGATCCCTGGGGTGAATTTCCTTTCTCCCATCCAGTCGTCAAGGTTCCTCTTGAAGAGGTCCAAAGAGGCACTCTGCTTGACATGTATGGGCAATCTATTCCAGAGTCTGGGGAGTCACTTGGTCAGGAACCTATCCCTCCAGCATGTTTTGTTTATTGTGATGACAAGGTTTAGATCCCTGGAGCGTGTAGCTCTGAGGGATTGGGAATTCTTTAAGTGTAGCATGTCCAACAGCTCTGGGTTTGACATAGCCTTGTATGTTAAGCAGAGATCGCCTCTGAGTAGACGATATGCAACAGAGTATAGCTGGAGTTTTTTAAGGTGGTCAGCGTAGGGCATCTGCTTTAGGCCTGTGATTCTCCATGGACCTTTACTTTTGTTCTCAGGCCATTAAATTCTGGACACCTGCCCAGTAGCAGGATCATTATCCCTCTACTCCATGGATCTTTAGTTTTGTTCTCAAGCCATTAATCAAACTCTGGACACATGCCCAGTAGTAAGATCATTATCCCTCTACTCCATGGATCTTTACTTTTGTTTTCAGGCCATTAATCAAACTCTACACACCTGCCCAGTAGTAAAATCATTATCCCTCTACTCCATGGATATTTCCTTTAGTTCTCAGGCCATTAATCAAACTCTGGACACCTGCCCAGTAGTAAGATCCTTATCCCTCTACTCCATGGATCTTTACTTTTGTTCTCAGGCCATTAATCAAACTCTGGACACCTGCCCAGTAGTAAAATCATTATCCCTCTACTCCATGTATCTTTACTTTTGTTCTCAGGCCATTAATCAAACTCTGGACACCTGCCCAGTAGTAAGATCCTTATCCCTCTACTCCATGGATCTTTACTTTTGTTCTCAGGCCATCAAACTCTGGACACCTTCCCAGTAGTAAGATCATTATCCTTCTACTCCATGGATCTTTACTTTTGTTCTCAGGCCATCAAACTCTGGACACCTGCCCAGTAGTAAGATCCTTATCCCTCTACTCCATGGATCTTTACTTTTGTTCTCAGGCCATCAAACTCTGGACACCTTCCCAGTAGTAAGATCATTATCCTTCTACTCCATGGATCTTTACTTTTGTTCTCAGGCCATCAAACTCTGGACACCTGCCCAATAGTAAGATCATTATCCTTCTACTCCATGGATCTTTACTTTTGTTCTCAGGCCATTAATCAAACTCTGGACACCTGCCCAGTAGTAAAATCATTATCGCTCTACTCCATGGATCTTTACTTTTGTTCTCAGGCCATTAATCAAACTCTATACTCCTACCCAGTAGTAAGATCATTATCCCTCTACTCAATGGACCTTTACTTTTGTTCTCAGGCCATTAATCAAACTCTGGACACCTGCCCCGTAGTAAGATCATTATCGCTCTACTCCATGGATCTTTACTTTTGTTCTTGTCAATTATTGCATAAAGATCACTATCATTTAATGACTCACAGTAGGTTCTGAATTCATGGAATATACCTTCTATATCTGATATTATTTATTAAAATTATTTTATTATTTGTTAAAATTCTGATAGAGTTTATATGATCTGACTTACATATCTTAGATCTTTTTGCTAACATGTATTAACTATTTGGGGTTACTGAATATGTGTTAAGTTTAATTTTCTCTAATGCTATTTTCCTTCTATATAAAATGTGTTGCTGATTTCTATTTCATTAGTAGTCATATCCATGAATATGTGTCTTTTTCCTCTACTTTAAATTTAGTAATGTTAATCTTTTGCGCAATAGCAAGTAATTCATTATCCTGTTTTTCATTTTGGTTTTTCACCACATTTTTATCCTTCCAAATAAATGTTTATAGTATCACATAAAAATATTTGTCTTCTTTATCACTGAATTCTAGAAATTGTTTATTTATTTTATTTTTTATTTATTTAACATTTGTTGACCGGGAAAGTCCGACTAGGTTCCACAGATCCTGTTTTCAGTGGAGGCCCGGGGAGAAATGCTCCAGAAGCATGTCTTTAGAATGTGGGAGGAAACCCCCGCGAACGCAGGGAGAACATGCAAACTTCACACAGAAGGCACCCCAGTCGAGAATCGAACCAGAGAACCTCTTGCTGTGAGGCGACAGCATTAACCGCTGCACCACTGCGCCACCCAGTTTATCTTCCTCAAACAACCATGCTTTAATTATCTGATCTGGGATTGTATTTGTTATATATTTTTTGGAGAGTCACCCGTAAAGGGAAGGAGATGACTCAAAATGAATTTATTTCAGCACTTTTAGATTACTGGAAACAAAAAAAATCTATCTGCGTCTGTCTGCACCAAATACATATTAATAGTATGTATATAATAGATAATTTTCTCTCTTTGTATTATTTGAAACCTTTACGCTTAATGTATTTTCCCAATTTCTAATGCTTTTGCACAAGTTGCTATTGGCAATTTAGCAACTATCACATCTGAGCTATCACCTCTAAATACTAAGCTACATTTCATGTTTTTGGAGGATCTAAGTATTTTTAGAAAACCAGGATACCAGTGTATATTTAAAAAAGCAAAGCGTGACTTGGGCGAACCACAAAACAATGAACCAAAACATCCAAGAGATGGTCAATAAAGGCAAGCGACTAATAAACACAATGCTAGCGTAGCTATATGAAGAAATACATAAGAGTTCATACTAATTAAATGTAATACCCTCTAGTTCAACATGCAAAATATGAGATTATTAGAAGGAGACTAACGCTGCTTTATTAGTCTAAATATTGGAGCAGAGGCATACTAATATGGGGGAGGACAGTTACGGACTGTACGGGGGTGCAGCCTTCCCTTTAAAAAGCTTTTCACATTTTGAATACAAAAAGCTTAAACTAAGACCAGAGCTGAATCCTTTAGGGCTGTTAGACTGCTCTCTTCTGTGCATCCCTACGTGCACCAAAGCATGCACGTATGCACCTGCTGCATACCCCTTTTTGCGTTCCATGCAGAATTTAAATGCAAGAAGTTCATGTGTTTGTGTGTGTGTGTGTGTGTATGAGTGTGTGCATGTGTGTGTGTGTGTGTGTTGGGCGGGTGTTAGCATACCAGTCAAATCTGGCCAAAGCCTAAAGTAATGTGGAGAATAAAGCCCAAAATAGGGACAGATTTTAAATATTGCTCTAATAAAGCTAGACAGTTGCCAGAATATCAGGATTTTTGTTAGCATGCATTTTCTGAATAATATGAAGTCTGAAACTCAAATGTATCCCATTATTTAAACATTTCAGTCCAGAAATCCACAATTTTTTGTGAGGAACAGATGAAAAATAGGAGGCAAAAATCTGAACAGTTGAGAGCTATGCACCTTAGTAAATTTCTTCAGGCTCAAACTCTGTACCTTGGTTACAGGAAACAAGAGCCTGAATCTTCTACACCAACTACCAAACTATTAAAAATATTAGCTTTGGTACATTTTCAAGGACGTGAGTTTCAGTGCATTTACACAGAATTGTAAGCTACTCTGCATTTTCAAGGAAATGTGAACTTCAAGGGGACAGAGATTTACTGCTGCTCATGTACTCAAACAAGGAAACAGGCTGCAAAATAGTAAACAAGTCTAACAAAGTATGCCTACAACTTGAAGGCAAACAACACTTCCCTGTACTATCTCATCTCATACTGGGCTGAACGGCACTCAAAGATGCCAGCAGCTTAACCCCCCTTAACATAGTAGTCCATAGTTTTATTTCTTAAATATTCCTTTCTTTTTCTCCTGGTCCTATTTATTGGTCCTTACACTGAATCCCCATCTGCCCACCTCCCACCAACACTCTCCCTTTCAGTACCACACCCTGCATTATGACATTTTAAAACCAAAGTCTGCAATAAGTGTTTTTAAAACGTACAATATGTAAACCTTTCACCAGCTAGAGTTAAGCATACTCAGCTTACCCAATCTAGCCTTAATAATCCTACTTTATAAAGTTGTGTTCCATTTGGAGGGTAGTTTTTAGAAAACTGCATGCACACCGAGGACTGGTGCTAGCCCGCTCAGTTCACCCTCGCTCTGCTCAGGATCTCTCTACTCTCCTACCCCTTTCCCATCCACCCACACTTTCCCCAGAATTATAGCTAACTAACCACACCCATACAATTACCTCTCATCCAATCACAAGTGCAACCTACCATAATTTTACACTTCACACACACCAAATGGCTCACCTTCATAACAAACACTTACACCTGACTGCCATATACACCACCACATGCACACTGCTAGTATTTTTATGTTACATCTCCTCATATCACAATCAACTCCAAATCCCTAATCCTCCTCCCTGGCAGACCTCTAACCTCTCCCTACACAAAACCTATACATATCATCACACAGCTCCCTCCCTTTTTAACTCCAGCCACATAGCATTCTATGCTAACAAATTCCACCAACTTACAATCCCCTCTGTAACCTACCAAAAACATTGCAAACTCGTAAGCAAACTTGCCCACCTAATCCTTCAACTTACCAAACAACTATGTCTCTCTGGGGACATTCACCCAAACCCAGGCCCAATTCCACTGCAGTGTGTCTCCAGGAACCTTACCATCACCTCAACTCATGCAGCTTTATTAAACAAAAAAACAACTCCAACCTACTCCTCCTCAATATGATATAAATGTTAGAAGTATACATAAAAAAGTACATGACCTCCATGCATTCTATGCCATTACTGCCCTGACATCATAATATTAACTGAGACCTAGCTAAAACCTAATAATGACAATGAGTTCCTAGCTCCTGGATACAATACTATGCATAAAGATAGGGGTGGAGGGATAGCTCTTCTACTTAAAAAACATCTAACAGTAGAAACCTTAAAACTAACTGTCCCTAACTTTAACAATGCAGAGCTGTTGTTCACTAAGCTAAAAATTAACCCCAAGAAGCATATAAACATTATTGGAGGTTATATCCCACCTGGGAATAACATTCCCAGTAGAAAATATACTTTACTGGCTTTCAAATGCCCTCCCTCAGGAAATAATTCTATTGGGTGACTTTAATCTTGATTGGCTCACCTGCTCTTCTGAAAATCCAACAACCCATATTAACCTTCAGGGGTTCACCCAAACCATAACCTCTCCTACAAGGACTAGCAAATCTTCTAAACATGAGTCCATCCTTGACAGGATTTTGACTAATACCCCCACTCTGTGCTCTCAGTCCGGTAGCCTACCTGTCAGTCTTAGTGACCATCTACCAACCTTTCTTCTAAGGAACCGTACCTATCAAAGTAGACCAACCACCTACTGTGAGGTCTGAAACAAAAAGAATTTCAACCCCAACAACTTTATCTCATCACTAAAGTGCTGCAACAGGGAAGCTCTCAAATGTCAAACCCTGGAAGAGGCTGTTAAGCTTTTCAACACCACTTTCCTAGAGATACTGAACTCCCATGCGTTCCCAAGACTTGTTAGTGTAAAAGCTAATTATGGACCTTGGCTAACCAAGGAATGTAGATCCTGCTAACAGCTAGAGACAAAGCTTGAGAACAGTATCATAAAGATAAAACACAGGTCTCAAAATGTTCATTTCTACAACTGAGAAAGCAAAAAAAAATAGTTAAATTCAACAAAATAAACTGCTACTATAGCATTCAAAAGAAACATCATAATAATCCCCAAAAGTTCTGGGCTGCCATAAATAATATTCTTCACCCAGATAAATCCACTACACCACCCCAACAACTCCCAGTATTTCTGAAAACATTGCAACTCAATTCAACAAATATTTCACAGAAATTATTTTAGCCCTCTCAAATTCCCAGAGCTCTGCTACCACCCCTGAACCACTCATATCACAAAAATGGATAGACTTCTTTACATTAAAACCAGTCTCTGTCAACACCATAAAAACACTTCTAAAAAACTTAAGCCAACTACATTAGCAGCAGACAGACCTCCTGCCGACTTTTTGCAAATTGCTGCAGAAGCAATCGCATACCTAGTTGCAATACTAACAAACAGATGTATCTGGAAAATCTCTCATATCATACCCTTAAAAAAGGGGAGGAATTCCACTGAACTTACTATTGCCCAATTGCCATTTTATCACCCCTATCTAAAATCCTAGAGAGAGTAGTCACACACAATTGATTCAGTACCTACAAACACACAAATTACTGTCAGATACTCAACATGGCTTTTGCCCTCACCACATTACTACTATAGCCCTAATGTCCTTCACCAACACAGTGAATTACTGTAACAGTAATGGAAAATTTGTGTCTGCTATCTTTTTGGACCTTTGTAAAGCATTTGACATGGTTAACTATAGCAAACATATTAACATTCTTGCCACCCTAAACCTCAGCCCTTCATTAATTACATGGTTTAAAAGCTAGCCATCAGGACACCATCAGGCTGTTCATTGGCAAAATGAACTCTCCCCTCTTTTCTCTGTATCTCTAGGAGTTCCCCAAGTCATCATCCTTGGACCTCTACTTTTCTCACTCTTCACAAACAGACTCCACACCTCTTCCCCTCAAACTACAGTTATACAATACGCAGACTCCACACTTATATGTGCAACCTCCTCCCTACAAGAGTTCCAAGCCATCATTCAAAACTCTTTTCTAGCTGTTGCATGATGGCTCACTAACACCCAGCTTATCCTAAATCCCAACAAAACAAAGCTCCTACTGTTTCACCCTATAAGAACTCCAACACTGCTGTCATTTAATATCACATCCAAAAACAAAACCACCATCATACCAGTTGCCCACACCAAACTTCTAGGAATTGAAGCTGGCAACAACTTAAAATGTGATATTCACATCTCCCAAACCATTAAGAAAGTACACAAAAAACTAGGTGCCCTGTACTGAAACAAACAATTCCTGACCATACACTCAAAGGCTGCAACTGCTCGCGCACATCTCTTGTCAACACTCATTTATGCCTCTCCAGTTCTAACCAATCTCAGTAAAACTGACCTATCTAAGCTAGAATCCTTTCATAATATAATTGCTAGGTTTGCCACTGACTCCCTATATAGAAAGCACCATTGTACGTCTCTTAAAGTGCTAAACTGGTTAGAATTCCCGCAACTGCTACTGTTTAACCAAATAATCTTCACTCATAAAATCATGCATCAACCAGAAAATACCCCCACACTCCTGAACCTTTTACAACCATACACTAACAACTGTTCCCTGCACTCCAGCAATACATTTCTTCTGGAGATCTCCAAAGCAAACAGCTCAGCTGGTGACTCAGTCTTCTCAAACTTCATACCCAAAATTTGGAATAAACTGCCATCCTCAATAACATCCAACTGTTCTACTGTACAATTCAAAAAAACTTTTGAAATCACAGTTAACTGAAACTTGTCTATGCTCCTGCACCTGTCCTGGCTAGTTTCTAACATTTATACTACCTCAAGAGCCTTAACCTATTCGTGTCCTATTTCCCTCCTTGAAAATACATCTAGGATCCATACCCTTATTGACACTATGTATATCTGTATTAACTGCAACTGTATTCTTTCAAACAAAAAAAAAAATCCAACATGAACCACTATTTCATAATGGTTCACTGTAAACTATGTCTGTATTTTTGCATACACTTAAGAATGTCAATCTGGTTATTTCTCTTTTAACTCTGTCAACCATTTGTGCTATGTTAAAGTGTTTTTATATTTTGCTTACTTTTATATTAATGGTTGTACTTTTTAGTACTGTTTTTCTATCTGCTGTATTTACTGTAATTGGAGCTCTTTTCCCAGGGCCTCCACTGAAGAAGGAGCTGTGTCCAGTCGGACTTTCCCAGTAAACAAATGTAAAATAAGTAAATAATAAATAGCCCGCCTTCTGCTCCAACTTTCCTGCATTTATTTTTTTCAAGCATAAAGTTCCTAGTTACATCAGTTCAGCCAAAGTTAAAATTAGAGCCTAAAACCTAACCAAACCAAATCAATTCATTACCTCTCAATACATCTCCAAAAAAATTACACCTATTTGGTGATATCCACCCAAACGCTGGTCCTGATAGGGAATGAACCATAAGCATCAGATCCAACCTCATTACACCACCACTAATACTCTGTTCATCCCAAAATAATGTTGGCATCAAGCTAGTTAACTTTCACAGTATCTGCAATAAAATAACTTTTCTCTATGATTGAATGACCAATCATTCATTGCATTGCATAAACCTGGTTAAAATCTGAAATATAAGATTAAAAGCTCCTCCCACCTGGTTATAACATCATTAGGAATGACCAGGATGAAAAAATGGAGGAGGCTTAGTGGTCATCTCACCTAATTCCCTAGACGTATCCCTTTACCCTCATACTGTTCCAAATTCAAAAATGCAGAACTTCTTGTCTGTTTTCTTAAAATAAGTAACTAGAAAACCTTTTCATAATCTTGCTTTACTTTCCTCCCTGAGGTAGTATTTCAGTAGTAGAAAACATCCTTTTTTTTAGGTTTCTAGCACATATCCCATGAAATTATCATTTTAGGTAACTTAAACACAGATTAGCACTTCTTTCAGCCTTTCCCTATTCTACCACATACCTAGGCTGTACGACTTTATCATCAAGACCCCTACTAGATGCAATAAGCCTTATAAGATGTCATCCATATTTGACTAGACGCCCATCTCAGATCCCACCAAATACTCATTACCAGGCACCTTTCCTGAGTGATTATTACCCAGCTTTTGGCAACAAGCTTTCCATCAGCTCGCCTAAGACTCACTCTTATAATCTAATAACCAATAAAATGCTGAAACTTTCACTACTACCTTAAAATCCTATAACTGGGACACATTAAAAACTCTACCTTGAGATGCCGTACTGGAATTTAGCAGAGTTATCCTTAGCAAATGTAACGAGAAGACGTCTCTTACAAAAAAAGAGAATCAGGGCAACACAAATTCTGCACCGGGGCTAACTGGAAATAGAAAAATACTTACCTGAAAACAATAGGAACTCGTGAAACCTGGCTGCATTAAAAATCGCACCAAGCTTTCCAGCACCAAAACAAAGATCAAAGCCAGTAAGCAAAAATATTATATGAGCCTCTAAGAAACACACCTAGCCAATCCAAAATATTTCTGGACACTCAGATCTAGCAGCTACCTAACTTGTCTACTGGCACATTCTCATTAAAAGACATCACAGCATCTTTCATCAGAAATAACCTCCAAAAACCAAAACCTGCTACCTTAGAAGCTGACAACATTTTATCCAAGTACCTCAAAATAGCTGCAGATCACTACATATACAGTCTCTATACTAATAAGTAGACCTATCAAGGAATTTTATGTGGTATCTCTTTGGAAAAAAAATATACACCCTTACAGTTCATGAAGGTAGATGTTTTACTGAATTTTCTAATTAAAGACCAAACACTATACTATCCCCAGTATCCAAAATCCTTTAAAAATATATCCATTCACAACTTCTTCAGCATCTCTTGGACTTTTAGCGTCTTTCCCTCACTTAGTATGGCTTTTGCATAAACCACAGCACAACCACAGTCCTACTTACTTTTGCCAATGTTGTCAACCAAATAAAAGCACAGGCAACTTGGTCTCCTCTCTGTTTATAGACTTGATAAGCCTTCAACACTATCCCACACTACAAATTATTATGAAAACTTTCCACGTTATGTGTCTCAATTTATCCTTCAGTGGTTTCACACCCATCTGTCTGCCACATTTCAGTCACTTAAGTGACAATCAGAGAGAGAAGTCACCCTTTCTTCCTTCCTACTAATACTAGATTACCAAGGGTACATTTTCAGGTCTACTACTTTGTAATATCTTCATCAATGACCTACACACTGCATCCAAATATGCAACCCTACAAAAGTTTGAAGAATATTCTACACTCATATGCTGCACTCCAAATTTAACACAGCTCCAACAGTCTGCCAAGAATCCTTTAAATCCATTGAACCTTTGCTAGACAACTCTTAAATACTACTAATCCCTCCTCAAAAAAAAATAGATCTTTTCCCAAATCATAAAATGCAAATAATGGAAATTCCCCAATCCCTTCTTTAAATTGTACAAACTACACTGTCAGGAATCATAATAGATGATAACATGAAATATAACATGTATACAAAGCAGGTCATCAAAAACACTGAAAAAACTAGGGGCACTCTATTAAGACTATTTCAAACTTTACCCTCTACCTATCTGATACCGTCCATCCTTTACATGTTTTCTATTTACACGAATCTCCAGGTGACTCAAAAAAAAACTTCAACAATATTACAATGAAGTAGCAAGTTTTTTTGCTAACCAGCTACACAGGTTCCACCACCCTGCAGCTGTTAAACTGTTAAACACCTCAACTAGCCTGAACTACTTAACCACCTCACTTACTCTCAGTTATTAAAATAAAGGTAAAAACTGCACACAACCTACAAAGCAAAAACTTTAATATATAACAAAAAACAGAATAAAAATAAGGTAAGAGCTTTCACGACTCACAGGTTGCTTCATCAGACAATAGTAAAACTAAAGACATTTGCTTATATAGTACCATGCTTAAATCATGTGATATAATTAGGCATTTAAAGAAATAAATACACATCAAAAACAGCTGGGAATAATTTTTTTTGTAAGATATTGACTCATGAAATCCATGTATAATAAATAAGTAAAATAGATATATATTTAAAAACATATAAAATCTAGAATATTTTACAAACATAATGCATATTTAATATTTGTGTTTAAGAGGTCGTGTTTTTAAAAAAAGGTTTTAAAGAGGACATATTATTTAAGCCAGAAGGTTTCTCTGCATTAAGTAAGAGAATCCATTTTTGTTCAGCAGCTTCTGTCCTATTTTCTAGGTCACCACCTCTAACAGTATTATCAATAATTTGTAAGACTAAAAACTTAAAAACATGTGAGGAATCTGTATGCATGACATGAGTAGCTAGTGTATTAGTTGCTTTCTTATTTCTAATGTCTCTGTTATGATCTAAGATTCTGTCTTTAAATGACCTGTTGGTTTTCCCCACATAATATGCATGGCATACTTGACAAAAAGAAAAATAAATAACATTTTCAGTTTTACAGTCAGCATAATGATGTAAAGAAATTTTAAAATGACAAGTAGAATGTGTGTAGAAAGCATGACTGTAAATATACTTACAAGCAGAACAATTTCTACAAGAAAATGTACCTATCCTACTAGAAATAAGAATAATAGAAATAAGATAGCAACTAATACACTAGCTACACTAACTAGGGGTCGCCACAGCGAAACTCCGGTCCGCTAATGTTTGGTAGTGGATTTTTATGTGCCGAGTTACCAGCCCTGATGCACAAACCTTCAATGAAGGCACACCCATTCACACATGCCTCCACACAGAAGACGCTCTAGCTGAGAATCGAACACGACAACGTCTTGTGAGGCGACAATGCTACTGCAGCACCACTACTTAGGTACTTTGTAGTAAAGAGATCTAAAGAGAACAAAGACAGGATCATTGACGACTTGGTACTGGAAAAAGATTCCATAATGCTTGGCATGGAAAATATCTTTGTATTCATAAATAGCAGTGTTTTGAGTCCAGTCAGGGGTAGTCTGAGTAAGCCCACATTGTGTACATCAAACAGTAATTCACAGGTAGTTTCAAATTTTGCAGTCCAGTGGACCACTGAGGAACCTAACCCAAATCTCCTGTTCCCACAAGCACTGTCTGGTTAAGTGACTTTGTCAGGGTCACACAGCAGATAAATGCAGGCTGAGGGATTCAAACCCTGTACCACAAGAACTAGTTTATTAACAGTTCATAGGCTTAACCCTCTGCACCAACTGCCAAACAGATTTATTGGCAGTTTTATACTGTTTCTAGTGTTGATTATTACTGGGGTTTTTGTGAGTATTCAATCCAACAAGTAAGATCTCTACAGCGGAATGTGTCACATTCCATTCAGGACATGCTCTGTTATTCATTCATATCTAGTTCTCACCACGATACTTCATCTTGTTTATCTGCTTGATTAATTGAATGTAAGTTATACAAAAAAAAAATAGACACATATATATATATATATATATATATATATATATGTGTGTGTGTGTGTGTGTGTGTGTATGTAAATATATATATATATTATATATATATATATATATATATATATATATAAAAATGTCTGTGTGTGGTGCAAGCGTGTGGTGTTTGTGTGTGTGTGTGTGCATGTGTGTGTGCGTGTGTGTGTGTGTGTGTGTGTGTATATTTATTTATATATATATATATATATATATATATATATATATATATATATATATACATACTGGCATGTATTTCTGGTGTCATATTTAAACATTTGTATTTTTCTTAAGTACTCATTTTTTAGCTTCTTGTCTTGATTTCTATATTTTGCATTATATGTATGTTCTGAACTAATGATGTCACAGTTATTTAACTGGTTGGAATACATTTATGGGATATATTGTAAGATAACCAGCACACTATCGCTACAGACTGCTCTGTCTATGTAACACCTAGTTAACAGATCTCATCCATGTTTTTATAATTATTTACTGAATACTGCATACTGATTTGGTTTTATCATGTATGTTGTTCACTTTGTAGTTCTTTATTTATTTATATTTGTTTCCTGGGGTAGAACACTGATCACTGAAAGATTAATTGCAGCTCAGCCCGGGTTACTTAAAATGGTAACACAGGTGTTCATAAATGCCGGAGATGCATACTGTATTCAGTAACCTAAGTGATACATACATAAATGCACACATTCAATAATCAACTTATGCACGCATTTACCAAAGGATAAAGGGAAAAGGCTGAGTGGAGGATACTAGTTAAGTATCGGATGAAGAGGTTGATAGGAGGAGGAGGAGTGAGATAGGTTGGATTAGAAGAGAGATTGCATATGAACTCTTCAGTGTACTATATACACATATGAGAATGTGCTTGATGGTACATACTAGTAACGGAACTAGGTTATGTGAAATGTTCAGTGGTCAAGCATTCCAACTGTTTTACCAGGCAGTGCCTGAAATGAGACATGACTAGTGAGTAGTCTAAAATTTCTACTAAATCCTGAGGGAGTGACTGCCGTATGTTTGGGCTATGACTGAGACATTATGGCTGGTAGAATGTAATCTGATTAAGTGTTTGTACAGATGGGACACTGGCTTGGCTTCTGAGGCTGTAGGTTGAAGTTGTGGCAATATGTTTTATTGTAAGGGGGGAGCTATCTTGGTAGAGAAATCTGAAAAGTAAGGCTCAAGAAGAAGATGTGGTCTGGCTTGAATTTGTAACCATTTGGCTGTGGTCAGAGTGAGGCAATAATGTCTGACATATGGGGAGTTGGAGATGAACTGGTAAATTTTTTTAGGCAAGGTCTGAAGACCAGTTATGTTTTTGACAGGTGAGGAGGCAAACAAAGGAAGACAGTATTCAAGATGGGTGAGATGGATACCCTTGCATATAAGAGCACTGTTGGGAGGAGAAAGGAAATGAAAAATGTTGTTGGTCAAGAAAAGTAGGCAGCTGACTTTGACTATTAGTTTATCAATGCAGTCTTGGAAATTTAGGGATAGGTCTGGTCAAATACCCAGATATTGAAAGGACTTAGATTTCTAGGGTTATTATCAAGATCTGTGATAAGTAGGGGTTGGGGATTTGGAAAGTCCCTTTGTGTACAAAAAAGCACAGACTTATTTTTTGGGGTTGGGGTGCAACTTAGAAGCAGATTTTTACAGATGAGCTAATTATGTTTTAAAAGGTCTTTTTGAAATTGGTTTTCTATAAGGTTAGTTGATAAAACCCATAGATGATCATATCATCAGCATATGGAAGTAATGGTAGTTAGTAAAGATTTAAGGGAATTGTGTTGATGAATGTAGAAAACAGTATAGAAGCAAGAATGGAGCCTTGTGAAACACCTGCGTTAGTGTAGAGAATGTCTGAAAAAGAGAAGAGCCAGTCTTTATCCTGGAGGTTGTGTCAGAAAGGAAGCTTTGAATCACTGGAAAGATTCAGTACTGATGCCTGTTTCTTTAAGATGAATAAGTGCGGTTGAGTGATCTGCCACATCAATTGTACGGTTTAGGTCAATGAACATAGCTCCAGTCAAATTCTCTTTATCCATGTTAGTTAAAATATAAACAGTTAGCGTCCAAACTCTTAGCAAGGTGCTTCTTCCAGAAAAAAAACTGTGTTTTGTTTTTAGAGAGAGAGCAAGTGGTATTTTTGAAGATAAGACTTGAGTTAGTTACAAATAATTTTCTCTAGTATTTTTTACGCATGCTTGGAAGGATGGAAATAGGCCAGGATTCTTTAGTTATGGGTCTGATAAAAGAGGATTTCCAAATATCTGGCATAGCAGTGGTGGTGAGGCAGAGGTTAAAGATGTGACTAAGTGGTGTGACAAAGTAGTCTCTGCATGGGTAAACGAATCAGGGGCAAATGTCAGGCCCAGGTGGAGAGTCAAGTGAAATTTGTTTGAGTAGGGGTAACATTTGTTTCTAAGTTATTTTAGAGAAGTAAAAGGGTGGAACAAATTTGTGTAGGTTAGGCTCCATTGGAATTCTGCTTTGTTTTGCTTTTTGACTTCTTGCCCAAGGCCATACTTGGAAAGGGTCTTCAGACCAGTGTACCAACCCAGTTAACAAATGAAAATAAATAAATTAATTCATTAAAATAAAGATGTCAGCAGCCCAATTCTGGAATCATACTTAGTGATAGTGTGATGGCCTCGGCTGACCTATACCAGTGAATGAAAGTGGTTTTGTGTTGCACTTTTGCATCCATTTTATTTAGTCTCCAAAGTAATATTGCAGATTAATGTTAGAAACCCGCCCTTATTTTCCTCACATCAAGTTACAGACCATATTAGGATACTGCTAAGTACACCAAACTTTTAGGAATTTATAAAATTCATCACATTAATTTAAGGAATGTAACTGGCATACTTCTCCAAGGAATTACATCAACTTACATTTTGTCCTTATAGCTGTTGAGCATGTCAGATGCATGCTTGGGCACTCTTCCTGCCTTTTTAAGGGGCAGTCTGTTTTTAAAGTGTTATGTTTTCTGTCACATCTGGTGTGGCAAACAAGTGAATGTTTCAGATGCTGCTGAAATCCTAAACTTGTAGTTACATAGTGAAACTAATTTTTATGGAATGTTCTTACATGCAGGTCATCAAGTGTAATCTTTAATGCAACCCAGCAGTGTACCTCCCCCCCCAGGTATTTTATTTAATTTGAAGTTTAATCTTTAGATGACTGTACATTGTCAGTAGGGATCAAAGGAAGACTTCAACAGGTATGCAATAGGATCTAGAGGTGGGTTGACTATCACCTGGTGAAAATGTATCTGTGTATTTCTGACACATGAAAGACAGATACCAGAGTTTATATAATCTACTGAAATGTCTTAGTTTACAGGGATTTTACTAATTCTTTTTGTACATAATGAGTAGCAGTAGAATTAAGGGATAGCTGTGCAATAAAATTACTGACAACTATTCAACAGTGCCAGGTGAATAATGGTTCCACTACAAATTTTGATTGCCTTAATGTAGAATTTGAAATATACAGAAGCATTGCTTCAAGGCAAATTGTTGTCTCCCTTGTCAAATTAAGGTAGATGAGAAAAGGGATTAAAACATACAAGAGCTGATATATTTTTTCTAGGCATTTGTAAAGGCTTATTTTCCCAAATTCATTTCAAATGAAAGTATCTCCTCCCTAATGACCCTTCACTTCCCCCTTATCCAAAGAAGGTAAAAGCCAAAGGAATAACACTTCAGTATGAATGGTGCCAGAGATTCTCAGTGTAGGCCTTCTCTAATTTGGCCAGGGTGTATTTATTGTGCAATGCATGTCTGTTGGTGAAGCACCCTCCAAGAGGAAAAAACGCTGAGAGAAGAAGGGAGCCACTTTTGAGATTTTAAGTATTTTTTCTCTGTTTATTTGTTAAGTTTTTCTGCATAGCTGCCTAGCTTGAGCATTTTCTGGCTTGTTAAACTTGATTTCTGTATTAGTAGCTGTATTTAGAGCACAACCAAAAGCTGTTTGCTGAATTTCCTGTTTGCACTTAATTTTAAATCGTTTTTTTCTTAAAACTTGCATATTTTCTGTCCTTGACCTAGCACTCTTGTGTGGGGTCATTTACTGCACTGTTATAACTTGATATTACTTGTGAACCTCTGCTATCTCTGTAAAAAACAAAACAAAAAAAAAAATCTTGCTTTTTTCCCACTTTTCTGAGAGTTAAAAAAGTTCAGTTACAGGCTTGCTGTTCCTGAACTGTTTGAAAGTTTCTGTGAGGCCATTTTTGCTTGGGCTGAAGGAGGGTCTCTGTGTTCATCAGTGGCAGTGACTAACATTGAGCAGCTTCCCTGCCCCCCGGAGAGGTGGTTACTGATTTGAAACTGTAGTTTTATTGGCCACTAGGGGTCATTTCCATAACTCCTTCATCTTCCTCTCTTAAAACCTAGTTGCCTCATGGTTTGAGCGTCTTTTCAGGCTTGTTGGCTGTTGGTGAAGCACCCTCCAAGAGGAAAAAACGCTGAGAGAAGAAGGGAGCCACTTTTGAGATTTTAAGTATTTTTTCTCTGTTTATTTGCTAAGTTTTTCTGCATAGCTGCCTAGCTTGAGCATTTTCTGGCTTGTTAAACTTGATTTCTGTATTAGTAGCTGTATTTAGAGCACAACCAAAAGCTGTTTGCTGAATTTCCTGTTTGCACTTAATTTTAAATCGTTTTTTTCTTAAAACTTGCATATTTTCTGTCCTTGACCTAGCACTCTTGTGTGGGGTCATTTACTGCACTGTTATAACTTGATATTACTTGTGAACCTCTGCTATCTCTGTAAAAAACAAACAAAAAAAAAATCTTGCTTTTTTCCCACTTTTCTGAGAGTTAAAAAAGTTCAGTTACAGGCTTGCTGTTCCTGAACTGTTTGAAAGTTTCTGTGAGGCCATTTTTGCTTGGGCTGAAGGAGGGTCTCTGTTCATCAGTGGCAGTGACTAACATTGAGCAGCTTCCCTGCCCCCGGAGAGGTGGTTACTGACTTGAAACTGTAGTTTTATTGGCCACTAGGGGTCATTTCCATAACTCCTTCATCTTCCTCTCTTAAAACCTAGTTGCCTCATGGTTTGAGCGTCTTTTCAGGCTTGTTGGCTGTTGGTGAAGCACCCTCCAAGAGGAAAAACGCTGAGAGAAGAAGGGAGCCACTTTTGAGATTTTAAGTATTTTTTCTCTGTTTATTTGCTAAGTTTTTCTGCATAGCTGCCTAGTTTGAGCATTTTCTGGCTTGTTAAACTTGATTTCTGTATTAGTAGCTGTATTTAGAGCACAACCAAAAGCTGTTTGCTGAATTTCCTGTTTGCACTTAATTTTAAATCGTTTTTTCTTAAAACGTGCATATTTTCTGTCCTTGACCTAGCACTCTCGTGTGGGGTCATTTACTGCACTGTTATAACTTGATATTACTTGTGAACCTCTGCTATCTCTGTAAAAAACAAAAACAAAAAAAAAATCTTGCTTTTTTCCCACTTTTCTGAGAGTTAAAAAAGTTCAGTTACAGGCTTGCTGTTCCTGAACTGTTTGAAAGTTTCTGTAAGGCCATTTTTGCTTGGGCTGAAGGAGGGTCTCTGTGTTCATCAGTGGCAGTGACTAACATTGAGCAGCTTCCCTGCCCCCCCCCGGAGAGGTGGTTACTGACTTGAAACTGTAGTTTTATTGGCCACTAGGGGTCATTTCCATAACTCCTTCATTTGTCCTCAGAGGAGTGGTTTAAGGCAGTAACTTGTAGTTTATTGGCCATTTTGGGTCATTTCCTGTCTTTTCCAGCCCCCTGCTATAAAGCACTTTTTAGCGCGCATTAGCGATTTAGCCCGATTTAGCTGAGTTGCTACCGTTGCACACTAGGGCAGCAGCGGTTAAGCAGGTTTAAACTATACGGGCTACCTAAAGTCCACTCTTCAAATTTTCCCTTAAAACTACCTTCCTCGAACTATACTACTGATCTAATCAGCTTATCCTATAATTAAAAGATCATCTCTACTTGACTCCAAGTAGACTATTCTCTATCTGTTAAACGTAGCACTTGCTCCTACAGTACTTATTACCTTGATACGGCACTCTTGTCATAGATAGTACCCCAAAAGGCAACCCCCATTTCTCGGTCACCCACGTCCCCGGAATCTTTTTAAAGTTTTTTTGTCTATTCCTTCTAGCATGTCGAGGGATCAGTTGCTAGTGTCCTCTCCTGCTCAGCTGGTTAACCTGGGAATATTGAGGCAATGTTACAATTGCCTCATGTACACAGACAACCCTCTCCTCCTCCCACAAAACACAAATACATGCGAGAGATGCAACTATACGGCCAAACTGGAGGCTGAGCTCTCTCAACATAGGACTGGCAAGACCAGTCAGGAGGAGAAGGTTACCACACACACTATAGACCCAGTCTCACATAGTACCATTACAACCTCAAATCATACACATAAACACACAAAGACATACTCGGAGGCTCTGATCAAAAATCTACCAAAACAGCAGAGGCCACCAAAGCAGACACCCAAACAACCACCACCTCAGAACACAACACCTGCAACACATAGACCTCACAGTCAGAGTGTCAAACAGTCACAGCCCTTAAGGCCAAACACAATGCCAGACACACTAGTCATTGGTGACTCCATAGTCAGACACACTGACGTCCCGCTCACCAGACTGAGTAAGGAGAAGATCACAGTAAGCTGCCTGTCGGGCGCTAGAATCCGCCACATAACGCAAGCACTCAGGTCTCTCAACAGCAGGTACAAATATGACTCAGTCATTGTCCACGCTGTTGTAAACGACCTGAGACGTACCTCCTTGGACTACATGAAAAGAGACATTGAGGAGCTCTCTGATTATGTAGCCCAGGCAGGTATGACCCTGACCTTGAGCAGTATCCTACCTTCACCAAGAATGATGCCACAATACAGAGATAAGATGATCAGCTTTAACAATTGGCTTAAACACTGGTGTCATTCAAAGGGGATCCAGTGTCTGTCTGCCTGGGATGACATGCTGGACAAGCCACGCTGCTTCGCAAGGGACGGCTTGCACATTTCACCCCTGGGATTCCGGATATTGGCAAAGGCTCTTGCCACCCCCATAGTGCCTTTTTTAGGCAAGGCTCAAATTCTAAACCTACCACCCTAGAACACAAAAAAGGAAAAACTAAGGGTAATGCTGCTCAATGCCAGAAGTCTAAATCTCAAAATGCACGCACTCGAGGCCCTTCTCAGTATGGAGAACATCGATGTCTGTGCTGTGACAGAAACCTGGTTCAAGGCTCCTGAGAGCACCCCAGCGCTATCAGGTTTTACCTCATATCATGCGTTCCGGCCCCAAAATCCGGACAATACCAAGAAAGGAGGGGGGGTATCCATATTCATCAAGGACACCCACACCTCAAGACTGGTGGCAACGCACGATGCATCGGAGACCATCCAGGTGCAATTAACCATAGGCAAGACTGCTCTGCAAATTGTAGCATGTTACAGGCCACCCTCACAAACTCAGGAACCTCACATGGCCTTCCTGAAAACACTAGAGGGGATAAATGTATCACCAAACACCATCATACTAGGTGACTTCAATTACCCTAATATAGACTGGGAACACTACTCAAGCCCAAACACCCTAGCCCAAAAGTTCCTGGAATTCATAAACTCAAATGCCATGGAACAACTAGTCACCATCCCCACAAGAGGAGATAACATACTTGATCTCATCATCACGAACATGGGAGCACAATGTTCAACACCGGAGGTGTACCCCTCACTGGTGAGATCAGACCACAACTAATCTCGCTGGAGGTCCTCATCCCACCCCACCTGAAATAAAAAGACCACAGTAAAGAACTTCTCAAAAGCCGACTTCACACTTCTAAAGACTAGTGTGGTCTCCTTTAAGGCCCCGAGCCGGCAGAAAACAGTACTCAAGCCGCTGAATCACTTACAAATGCCTTCTACCAGCACCTGCAGGACTGCATGGATAAGGCAATCCCAAGCAAAACAAAGACTCTTTGTACCAAAGGCAAGCGTCCAGTCTGGTGGACCCCAGCCATAAACAAACTCTACAACAAAAGGAGGAAGCTACTACAAGATAGAGCAAAATCCTTAAAAGGTAAGACACCCTTGATCACTATAAGTAAAAACTAAGAGCTCTCATAAAATCATCCAAAGCAAATTTCGAGAGAAAAATAGCTAAAGACTCAAAAGACAATCATAAGGCCTTCTTTAGCTATGTTAGAAACCTGGGAGGAAACTCCCAGATATGCTCAGAGCTAGTTCAAAATGATGTGAAGATTACTGATCCTACAGACATTGCCAACATACTGGCTGACAGGTTCAGTGCAAACTTCTCCCCCTCCCCAAAAGGAGAGATATCTATACCAAACGATTGCAGCCCCCAAACATCTCCAGCGCCCAAGTGAGAACTGCTCTCTCCAAAGCAAAAACACAGCATCCATGGGACCTGATGGTGTCCCCGGCTGTGTGCTCCATGAACTCAATGAGGAATTAAACCCACAGCTAGGACAGCTGTTTAATCAAAGTCTTACCTCTGGATACGCACTCCAGGAGTGGCGCACTGCAACTGTGGTACCACTTCACAAAGGCGGTGCCTCCACCGACCCTGGAAATTACCGCCCATTAGCTTGACAAGCCTTATCTGCAAAGCCATGGAGAGGATCATAATGGACCTCATAAATAAAGACATAGGGAATTTGCAGACTTTGGATCCAACCCAGTTTGGCTTTGTCAAAGGCAGATCATGCCTTTTAAACTTGGTTGACTTTTTCAAACAGTCACCAAAGCCATTGATGAGGGAAAGGCAGTCCATACAGCCTACCTCGATCTGGCTAAGGCCTTCGATACAATACCCCACTCGGGTATCATTGAAAAACTCATCAGCTTAAATGTCAACCCATACATCACAAGATGGGTTGCAAACTGGCTGAGTGACAGAACCCACAGGGTCAGAGTTGCTGGCGCCATGTCAGACTCAAAGCCTGTCACAAGTGGTGTCCCACAGGGCTCAGTCCTGGGCCCACTCTTGTTTGGCATCTACTTTTCCAAGTACAAGCAAACACAGGAGGGTTATGGCTGACAAAGTTTGCAGATGACTGCAAACTGGGCGCCATAGTAGAAAACACATCTGATACAGATATCCTTCAGAAGGGTCTCACAGAAACGGATAACTGGTGCCAGAGCCACGGCCTAAAGTTAAATGCCAAAAATGCATAGTCATACCCTTCGGGAAAAACAAGGTTACCCCTAGCTACCAAATAGGTGGCAATCCACTGAGCACAGAAGAAGTTATCAGGGACCTGGGGACCCAGGTTGATAGTAGTCTGTCATTCGACACCCATGTAGCTAAAGTAGTTAGGAAGACCTTCTACATTGCCCACCTTATCATGAAGGGATTCTCATCTAGATCAAGGGAGGTCATAGTCTCCCTTTACTCATCACTCATCAGACCAATGATTGAGTACACTGCCCCATTCGGAATGTATCTGACCCGACACTTGCAGCAGCTGGAGAGGCCACAAAAGTTCCTCACCAAAAGGATAAAGGGTCTCAAAAATCTGTCCTATGCTGCCCGACTGAAAGAACTCCAGCTCTATTCAGTCGCCACCGCTTGCTCAGAGGTGACCTTTGCCTAACATACAAGGCCATGTCAAACCCAGATTTGATGAATATGCTTCACCTCAAAAAATCTAGATCCATCAGAGCCACAAGGGCGGAGACTTAAACCTTGACACGGCTATTAATAGGACGTGCTGGAGGGATAGATTCATCACCCAAAGACTCCCTATGCTGTGGAACAAAATCCCGGTACATGTGAGGCAGAGCACCTCGCTGGCCTTGTTCAAGAGAAATCTTGACCAATGGATGGGAGATCACAGATATTCCCCAGGGATAACCTCAGTGTCACTGCTCGACAGAGGCACAGCAAAATAATGGGTATAGTTCCCCATACTAAAGGGGTGGCGTAAGCCACAAAACGATGGGCTAGGCTTGTAAATGCCCTCGGGCAGATAGCCTAGTATGAACCTATGAACCTATGAACCTATGTTCACACACCCTGCATTAACATACTACAAACATTACCAACCCGGCCTGGATTTTTCACTGCCCTGTACAAGCTCCTGCTTTCCACCAGGGGGCACTCTTGTGGAGAACAGGTACCTACACCCCTGTCAATAACAATCCATCGGCTGGGCTGCCAGTAAAAGTCAAGATACTTGTGGTACCCATGCGGTTTCATCATCCATATTAGTACAGCAGTTGTTCTGCTCTTTCTTTTTTATAGACTAAAGTGGTGAGTTGCCCTAATTAAATTTTATGCTATCAAAAAAATCTGTGTTGAAATGAATCTGAGGTCCACCCTGATGCCTAGAAAAGGAAGGGAAAATAAGCAAATTCAGACTGACCAAGGGGAAGGTTGTATTATGCAAAGAATTAACAGTGCTAGGTTCTGCATCTTCTAGAGCCAGTTTGACAAAGGTATATTTCTGACCACTAGCATTAATGACAGAAGAAATGACTGAAGATGCTGCAAGGCTAATCCTGGTGATTTGTAAGTATGGGTTAGCATCCAAAGTGCACAATCTGACTGTTGCTCTTGATAAATGGCTAACACCCGAGGACCAACTTTCCACTGTAGTTAAAAAAATCTTTCAGCAGAGAAACACTGTTGGGATTAAGTATTGATACCTCTCGGAGATCTCTGTATCATCATACATGCTTCAGTTTCTTCCCAAATAAGTTACTGCAGTGCCCTTTACTGCAGGATTCCTGACAATTAAATCAATTGGTTACAGCTAGGGCAGAACTCCATAGTCCATTTTTTTAACTAATACTTAATTGTTATCAGTTTATCAAAGTTAAACTCAAAGTAAACTTTATTGTCATTCAGAAATCATGCAAGTGCAAAAACTGAACGAAATTCTGTATCTCCAGACTCAATGTGCAAACAACATATAGAGTATTTTCACAGACATTTACACATGTAACACCTGGCTATTATAGCACAGACATGCAGGTACACAGACTAATATTGCACATAATTAGAAACACATTTTAACACTTTTTGAACTCAACACTTGCATGAGACTTTAGTATCACAGAGGTAGAAGTAAGGAGATGTTCTTCATGTTTCACTGTTGCAGTCATTACATTTGGGTTATCTGCTTGCAGGTAGCCCTCAGTCTGCCTGATTATCAAAGTCTTGGATCCATGCTGTCTCATCTTCCATGACGTCAGGTAGTCAGGGGTATAAAGCATGCAGCTGATGCCATTACATTAGTCTTTCTTGCTGTGTGGTGCCCGAAGCAGAAGCAGTTCGCAAGTGTCGGTCAGCCGACTCCTGAAATTTTTGTTTTCGAGTTTCAGATCCAAAGTCTTCAACTAAGCTAACTTCCCTGTTGGGGATCCTTTTTCTTGCTCTAACCCAACGTCAGTAAAAGTTAACATTTGTATTTCTTGTGGAAAGCAAATACCTCATAAAGATTTTCACTCATACTGCATTCCTTACTTAGGCCCGGACCACAACGTACCTCGCTGTCAGTTTTGTGCCTTATTCAAACCTCGAACTATTCGTCGTCGGTTCATTTTTGCATCTAAATATTTTGGTACCCGGTTCAATTATCCAGAAATGCCTTTGGTAAGCCACCCAACTACCGACATTCTGAAAAAATGCAAAGATAAAGACAGAGACAGACCGCATAGGTCAAAAGCTGCCGACGACGCTTCTCCTAAGCTAGTCGCCAGTTCACCGGTACTCAGTGAGGCACTTTTGCAGCCCCTGATACCTGCTACTTCAGATTTGCAGGCCTCTACTAAGACCCATTCGGAGTCTGATATGCCGCAAGATGCTTCTTCGACTGTGGAACCTGTGGATGTCTCTACTTTGGATGGGTCCGGAGCCGCTGTGCAGGCACCAGCTTCTGAGGGTGTATTCAGGCCTAATGAGCTGCATATTAAACCAATGCCATCTTCTTCTTCAAGGCCTAAAACTCGATCCATGCCTAGAAAACCGACACCCAGACTGCATGGTCAGGCCCCTATGCCTAAAAAACTAATGATAAGAATGGCTGAAGACCTTATTACTCTAATCAGGGGAAGCCACCCTTCTCCCTCTAAGAGACCTAGAACTGATTTTCCTTCTGATTCTTCTGATCAGGACTCTGAAATTTCTGTTTTCTGTGATGACCAGGAGTTGCCCTTATCTACCTATGAGGATTTTGATGCAGAGGACTCCATTCCCTCTGCTTCCCCTCCAGAGGATTTCTCTTTTGGTGAAACCTTGCATACTCTTAGGGAGCATTTCTGCTGGGAAAGCCAGGATTACTCTGACTCTAAAAAGAGGCTTAGGGAATTCTTACTCCTACCTCAACACAGGCCTTTAGCTATCCCTCCTGTTCTGGACATTGTAGATGATGCCTTCTCGGAATCTAGCCTGGCCCCTGACTCTTTACCTCCAGCTCCCAGGATACCTGACAGTTATTATAGGGTACCTGACTCTCACAAGTTCCTCTTTAAGAATCCTACTGTGGATCCTGAGACCATTTCCCAGGGACCCAAAGGCATTAAGGCTACTACTACCAAAAATCCTACCCCCTCTGATAAAGACTCCAGGGCCCTGGACAGATGGAGTAAGAAGGTGTACACTTCTGCTACTTTGGCCATTAGGGCCTTAAACTGCCAGTTTCATATGTTAAAGTATCAGCAGCATATTATTGGATTGCTTAAACAGAAAATGATGTTGATTCCTGACTGTGCTGAAAATAAGGATTTACAGGATTTAATGCATTCTGCTGAACAAGTTGGAAAACATACTTTGCAATGTAGTTTTGATTCATTAGAGGCATCTTGCAGGGCTGCTGTCACTGGGTCTGTACTTAGCAGGCATGCTTGGCTTAAGGAGCAATCTTTGCCAGATCATGTTAAAGCTAAATTACTGGATGCTCCCTTAAACCAGGACCACCTGTTTGGCAACAAAACAGAAGAAGTACTTAAAAAGATGGAGGAAAAAAGCTAAATCTATACAAACTGTTAAAGATTTCCTGCAAGTACAGCCTCCCAGATTTAGTAGGCATGGGCCCTCTAAGAATTGGTCTTTTCCTGCCTCTTCCGGGCCTTCTCAGTCCAAACCCAGAACCAGAGAACACCCAGGCTTCAGTCCCAAGGTACTCAAAGGCCTAAGCAGTGGGGGGCTCCCACTTCCAAAGCTGGGAGTAGTAAGACACCCCTCTGTGGTAAACTGTCACAATGACTTAACTTTAAACCTTCCAAGCCCTGCACAACTGACTGTTCCTTTAGGGGGAAAGATCGCCCTGCATGTAAAAAACTGGGAACTCATTACCCAAGACAAATGGGTTTTAAATAGTTTCCCAAGGATACAGATTTCACTTCCACTCCTTACCAACTCCAAATGGTTGGCCAGACCTACCCCCAAATCAGTGGGCAGAGGCTCAAAATCAATTTCTCTCTCTTCTAAGTATCAGGACTATTCAGCCTGTCCCAGAAGAGGAATGGGGGCAAGGTTTCTACTCAAGACTTTTCCTGGTACCCAGAAAAGACAATCCCTGGCGTCCTATCCTGGACCTGTCTATCCTAAACACCTTTTTTGGTGATTCCAAAATTCAAAATGCTAACTCTTCATCAGCTGCTTCCCATGCTAGGCAAAAATGCCTGGTTGGCAACACTGGATTTAAAGGCCTGCCTGCACATCTTGCAGAAGATACCTACACTTCATGCCTAGGCTGCATGCACTGACAGTTCTCTGCACTGCCCTTTGGCTTATCTACTGCACCCAGGGTATTCACAAAGTGCCTGGCTCCAGTCATTGCATTTTGCAGGCAAAGAAATATTGAAATATACCCATACCTGGGTGATTGTCTAATCCAGGCAGAAAGCCAGGACATGCTGTTAAACATCTGGCATTTGTAAAGAAATTACTAACTTCTTTGGGGTACACCATAAACAAAATTAAATCACATCTAGTGCCCTGCCAACAAATTGTATTCCTGGGAGCAAGCTTGAATACAACTTTCCAGATGGCCTACCTCATGTCAGAGAAACAAGTTCACTTAACAGCCTACTTCAAAAAACTGGCCACAAAGAACCAGCTATCGGCAAGGAAAATACTGCAAGCCCTGGGGTTCATGGCCTCTTGCATTCTACTAATTCCATGTGCAAGACTGCATATGAGGAAACTACAATGGCATCTAAAATGCCTATGGTGTCAACATTCTCAGGACCTAGAATCAATGATTCCTATCATACCTTGTCTAAAGATAGAGTTCCTTTGGTGGGCAGAGGCCTGCCACCAAAACAAGGGACTGCCATTCACTCTACCCCCTGCCACCCAAACCCTAACAACAGACACATCAGACTATGCATGGGGGCTCACTTGGCAGGGCAGTGAATTCAGGGCAAATGGACCTGCATATCAATCAAAAAGAAATGTTAGCTGTACAGCATGCTCTGACAGCCTTCAAGGACCACATTCTTCCAGGACAATTATTGGTAAAGACGGACAACACCACTGTTATGTGGTACATAAACAAGCAGGGAGGAACCCACTCATACCCTCTCTGCAGAATAGCCATGGCTCTGTAGAACACAGCCTTGAGCTACCAAGTGCATCTACTAGCTCAATTCCTGCCAGGCAAGCTAAATACACTGGCAGATGACCTAAGCAGAAATTTCATGGATGCACACGAGTGAAAATTGGATCCAAAGATATTCAACATTTTAAGAAACAAATGGGGGGAGCCCCGAGATAGACCTGTTTGCCTCCCTTCAGAACTACCAGTTGGACAAATTCTGCACAAGGACTCCCCACAGACAAGCTTGGAAAGTGGATGCCCTGTCCTTCGTGTGGAAAAACCTATCAGTTTATGCCTTTCCCCCTCTGCCTCTCCTCTCCAAAGTGCTACTAAAGATCAAACAGGACAAACCAAGGAGAATACTTATTGCACCAGACTGGCCACGCCAACACTGGTACCCCCTCTTGCGCAGTGTATCACTTCTGGAACCATGGCACCTGCCTCGGACCCCTGCCCTGCTGTCCCAGCAGGAGGGCCAGATTCTGCACCCACAGCTTCAAACCCTGAGCCTTGCAGCCTGGCTAATTTCATGATCTCTCCATTACCATCTTCAGTAAGCAAGTGATGGATGTCATTCTGGAGGCAAGTAGGCCTAGTACTAGAAAATCCTATGCTGAAAAATGGAAAAGATTCTGTTCCTGGAACCAAACATAGGGAATGGACACAACAGTGTCCAATTTACTGCACATTATTCAATACTTAACTGAGATGCTTCACAAGGGCCTTTCCTTTTCTTCCATCAAAATTCATGTGTCGGCCATTTCAGCTCATTATAATACAGAGTCAGCCCTCTTCTCTCATCCACTGCTGAATCAATTCCTCAGAGGGGCCAAAAACTTAAGACCCCTACTCCAGCCTGGGACCTTAACTTTGTATTGGAAAAGCTCACTCTACCTCCCTTTGAGCCAGCTGCAAATGCAGAGTTGAAATTCCTTTCCTGAAAAACAGTCTTCCTTCTAGCAATCACTTCAGCAAGAAGGGTGTCTGAATTACAGGCCCTCATGGCAGTGGAGCCTTTCATCATCTTTCATGCGGACAGGGTGTCCCTCCGTACCAATTCCTCCTTTATGCACAAGGTGGTATCCAGTGGGGCCCTTAATCAATTCATTAATTTGCCAACCTTCTTTTCTAATCCACAGAACAAAGGGGAATGAATACTGCACTCCTTGGATGTGCACAGACAACTTAGATTTTACTTGGACAGGACCAAGTCTCTCAGGAAATCTGAACAGCTGCCGGTTGCATTTGCAGCAGGGGCAGAGGGGAAGGCCATTCCAAAGCAAACCATTTCTAAGTGGATAGGCCATTGCATTAATTTCTGCTATAAGCACCATGGAAAACCTACCCCATAGGGGATAAGACCACATTCAGCCAGATCTGCATCTACCTCTGCAGCCTTTCTCAGAGGTGTCCCTACCAGGGACATCCTAGAAGCTGCTACCTGGAGTTCTGTACATACCTTGCCAATTTTTTTTCTAAATCCAGAGCTGGTTTTGCCACTGCAGTCTTACACGGTCTTATAGCTGGTCCTAATGCTATCTAATTGCTTCCTCCCTTCCTTAGCTTTGGGAATCTATCCAAATGTAATGACTGCAACAGTGAAACATGAAGAATATAGTACAGTTGTGTACACTTACCATAAATGTAGATATTCGAGTGTATTCACTGTTGCAGTCCTGGTTACCCTCCCTCCAGCCCCCTGACTTTTATTGACTATACCTCTATTCTTGCTTACTATGCTTAAAGCTTTCTGGTGTATTTGCTTTTTTGTTGGAGGTGTAACCTTATATATATAATTGCTTCCCGTTATGGGGCACCTGACATCTGGGGCAAGAAAAACTGATGTAATGGAGTTGGCTGCATGCTTTATACTCCTGACTACCTGACGTCATGGAAGATGAGACAACAACCGAAGCAGGACCCAAGACTTTGTTAATCTAGGCTGACTGAGGACTACTGCAAGCAGATAACCCAAATGTGATGACAGCAACAGTGAATACACTCGAACATCTACATTTATGGTAAGTGTACACAACTGTACTTTCCAGGCCTTAGCAACATGATATGCATATAGACAATGCCCAGCAGATTATTTGATAGGTTTGTGGACAGATAAGAGGTTTTTTCCTCACTGGATCATAATGACCGACTAGAAACATAGTTGTATAAAATGTTATTTAGTGCTAGCAAGCAGATGGATTCTGGATAATTTTACAGGTGGTAAGAAGCTGTGTATGTGTTAGTTGATGGGGTAGGTCTAACCAAATTTAGCAATGTTGTTATAACATTGTTCAAGTTTTAATTTTTATGAAGCTTGGATGTTAGTAATGGGAGCACCATAAAGAAGTGTGGGGAGGCAATAAATAGTGGCAGGTGTAACTTTAGTTGTGTTGGTGAGAAAGTTTTGGGGTCTGTAATGCATCCCCAGTTTTTGATGAGTTTTTGTTATGCAATTTTGTATATGTAGGTCAAATTTAAGATTATCTTCCTTTATCATTCCTAATACTTTGCTATCAGAAGTGACTTCAGTGGGTGTATTATCAAGAGAGAGGACTTTATATTTAGTTTTTTTCATGGAAGAGGGATATGAGGAAAAAAGTAGTATTTTTTTTCAGGGTTAAACACGAGTTGTGAGTTAAAAAGCCATGTTTCAGTTGCTGTTAAAGCTTTCTGAGCAATTTTTTTTGGGAGGTGCACCATGTTGTCAAATGTACAAATGAATGTGAAGTCATCCTAATACTGTATTAGGGAGGCCTGTTGTGTGGGTGTGTGGAGGTTGTTGGTGAGAATGTTAAAGAGGAAGGAACCAAGGGTAAAGCTTTCTGGTACTCTGGTGGTGACTGGGAGGTATGGAGAGAAGGTAAATACCTAGTGGATAGCTAAAATTTAGACCATAAAAGGGTGAACTGAGAGAGAAATAAAGAGAGACCTAATGAGAATATTTGAATTACAAGTTTGTTGTAGCAAACTGTGTCGAAGGCTTTAGACAAGTCTAGAAATAAGCAGGAGACTAATTTGCTGTTATCTCTAGCTTTATTGACAGTATCTATATAGGTTAGAAGTGCAACGTTAGTACTTTGGGATGGATGGAAGCCATGTTGTGCGGGGACAGGATTTCTTCCTTACAGGTAATAGCTTAGCAATTCTTTATGAATTCATTTTTCAAGTATTTTGGAGAGCAGGGATAAGATTGGTATAGGTCTAAAGCTAGTAATGTCCGTTGAATTTCTTCCTTTGTGCAGAGGGATAATGTGTGACTTTTTCCAGGGAAAGAGCATTTGGGATTCCTGGAATGACCTAGTTATAAGGATTGAGTCAGGTTAGGCAAAGCTATCAGCTGCTGTTTTAAGGTACACAGTTGGAAGGTCATCAGCTGAAGTAGAGTATGACTTGAGTTTGTTTAAAAATAGTTTTATATCAGATGTGCGCACAGGTTTGAAGGTGAAAGTGGATTTGGTGATACATGGCTCATGGGCAGGTTTAGGATAAGATGTCAGGAATTCTTGGTTAGAGATGCTATACAATCTATGAAATAAGAGTTGAATTGTATTATGGTTTCAAGTGATGAGTTATCTGGAGAGCAGTTAGGGTTGAATTTATGGCTGGGATGCTAAGTTTTTGTAATGGCTGTCCAGAATTTTTTAGGGTTGTGTTTACTAGTATTCTGAACGTTATTATAGTATAGATTTTGTCTTCATTATTTTGTTTTGTAGTACAATTGCGATGCACTCTGAAGTTTTCAGGATATTTGGTGTTTTATATTTTTGCCATTCTTTCCATGCTTTTTCTCTGTTATGCATTAGCATTGTACCTTTTCTGGATAGTCAGATTGCATTACTTCTTTTTTCTGGATAGTCAGATTGCAATACTTCTTTTTTTCTGGATAGTCAGATTGCATTACTTCTTTTTAGTCTCTTCCTTCTAGGAGGTGCAAGGGTATTTAGAATATTCAGGAAAGTATACTGAATTCATTTACTGCATCACCTATGTGGAGGATTTTAGGACATTCCAGTTACTAGATGATTGGATAGTAATTAACATTTCTGGGTTAAACTTGGAAAGGTTGTGTGTTGTTTTATAAATATGCTGTTTAAGTGGATGTGCAAGATTTCTGGTTGTGCAGATTGGGAGATGATCACTAAGACAGTCAGGCATTGTACCTGTGGTGGTGTATTTGCTAGGGCCTGATACCAGGATCCAGTCTAATAAGGAATTTGATGTCTTGCTAATGTGTGGGGTTATAAATTAGTTGTGTGAAACCAAATAACTTTACGCTACATGTAGGGGAGTCATGGTTTATGACCAACCAATTGACATTCACATCACTTAGTAGTATTATTTCTTGTAAAATTGTTATGTATATCCAAGCTTCTATATTACGTAGTCGAAAGATAAAAAGAGCGAATGCTCTTTTATCAAAAACGAAAGGTGAAACCACTAAATATTGATGACACGGAAGAGTGATTTTTTTTCCAGGGGAAAAAAATCGCTGCTCTGCCAAAAAAAAAAAAAAAAAAATCCAAACATAAAATAATGTGGGGGGGGGGTCACCCCATACCTTCCCCCGATGTGGGGGGCTATTCCCCCTTACTTAAATATATCAATTCTGAAATCGCACTACAGTGGAGCAAATGGAAAAGTCCCAAAAATGAACCAGTGATTTTTTTTCCCTGGGAAAAAAAAATGTCTGTTCCGTGTCTTTGATATTGTGGTTTCATCTTTCAGTGTTCAATAAAAGAGCGTTCGCTCTTTATACCTTTCGACTATGTAATATAGACCTGATATCTAATGTAGGATATCTTCCAGTATAGCTGTATTGCCGCCAGGAGGGATGTAAAGAATAGTAATACATATTTGTTTATATTTGTTTAATTTTAGAAAAGTAATAAGAAGCTCTGCCCAATTGAATTTTGGTATTTTTTTTGTAAGAGGAAATGTGGTAGTTGTTGGGAAATCTTTATGCAATACCACCACATTTTTTTTTTCTTTATATGGTCCTTACAAATAATGGATAGCTAGGAAGTGTAATTTCAGAGTTGTTTCTGCTGGGTTTAAGCCAAATTTCAGTTTCAGCGATAATATCAGGTTTATGTTGGATAATCCAGGCATGTAGTTCAGCAATTTTATTTAGATGTTTATGATTTTAGATGTTAGGTGTTTTATGTTAGATAAAAGTTAACTCGTGGTATTGTTGGCATGGGTCCATCTTACAGTGAGAAGTTGATTGTTCTGTATTGCCCTGCTCAAGTGGTGCACTCTGCCTCTTTAGGACAGTTGCTGGTTAAACATAAGTCATGAATGAATCTTATAGTTTGAGATTATTAGTTCTTCAAGTTCTGCCCTCTAGAGTATCCCACATAGGCCTGTTTCAAGGCATTTCTTAATCTTATTTGATTATGAGCTTTACAAAAAGCAATTGTTTTGGCCTTGAATTGTTTTTTTGTTTGGTTGTTTTAATGTGTAACTTAGTATTTTATCTTAGTTCCTTTAATTTTTAGTGGTTTTATTTGTTGTAGTACTTCTTGAATAAGTACTTTAAGTTAAATAAGTATTTAAGTATTAATGAGGATTTGCCCTGCCTGCTGAATAGCAACCTCTTCCACATAATACTGCGGTCTCCCCATACTAAGGAATGGAACCCATCCTCTCCCTGTGCAACAGTCGCTCAAGGGAATATATCAAATAAGAGAAACTGCCCAACCTGATTGTTAAGTATTAATGAGGATTTGCCCTGCCTGCTGAATAGCAACCTCTTCCATATAATACTGTGGTCTTCCCATACTAAGGAACGGAACCCATCCTCTCCCTGTGCAACAGTCCATCAAGGGAATATATCAAATAAGAGAAAGTATGTGCTTTAAAACCACTATCTGTAGACATAATAGTGTGTAATACTGTAGGTTTGTAAATTTACTCTCAATAGCCAGGACAGCCAGCAGCTAATACTGACCAGTTCCCAAACCTAACCTCCCTTCCCCTCTTTTAATCTGTGTTAATAACTTATATCCTTCCCTACTAGTTTAGTTGTAGTACCACTATAACCTTTTATTATTTTATACTCTTCATTGCCTAGCCAATCTGCATACTCTTCCTACTATCTAGGTTTTTATCACCTACCTCTCCCCACCTAAACTTACCTTAGCAATCAGCTCTACTGATTGTTTTCCTAGGGTTCACTCCTTCTGTGGCTCTACCTGCTCTGTTCGCCCTGCAGGCCCACTCCGCTCCCTTACCCTACCCCCCAAATTCCACCCACCCCCAGCAGTCCTACCTTTATACACCCCTTACCACACCTCCTTACACCGCCACCAGTCACAAACTCCTTCCTCTTCAAGAGCTAATACTCACTTCCTGCCAGTCACTACCTTACTATTCTATCTGTAGTTATCCCTGTATATCAACCTCAACTGAATTTAATCAAAAAAGCCACCTTTAACTGCCTTAACATACCACAAACCTTTACTTTTATTCTCACTACTAACTTTTCTAACTATACTTTATCTACCTATGTTCCAAATTTCAGCTGTACACCACAAATCTATTAATTACCTTTATTTTTAAAAATATTTTTTGTTTGTTCTCTCCACTGTAACTGTTTATGACCGCATACCACTGTAAAAACATGTCTCTTGTAATTTGTGTGTATACTGATCATGTCTAAATAACTAAATGTGTCTGTAATTTTTCTTTGTGGAGCTTTTTTCCCCGGGCCTCTGCTGAAAAAGGGCCTTTTCGGCTCAGTCAGACACCCCCGGTTAACAAATGCAAAATAAAAATAAATAAATAAAAAAATCTACTTACTTTCTATGAACACCATAAATATCTCAGATCTCACAACCTCTATAAGGAAACCTCTATACCAACACTTCTCCTTCCCATAGTCCCTGTAACACCTCTTGTCCACCAAAGTATTCATCAGCCAAGTTTCATAGACTTACTCACATTACTTATTATAGCCCAAAAGCCAGGAGATCCCAGAACCTAATTTGTAAACTTTTACAACTCACCCTGAGAATACTGGACCACTCCCTTTTAGACGGTGACATACACCCAAACCCTGGTCTAACCTCTAGCTCAACTACAAAGCCTGATACAACAACTCCTACTAACACATACCTGACTACTAGGCCCCCAACTCTCTTCTGATAGCTCATCTTAATATTCGTAGCATAAATAAAAAAAGTTGCGCACCTGCATGCCCTTATAGATGTACATTCTTTTGACTTCCTCTGTCTCACTGAAACATGGCTCAAGCCATCAATACAAGACAGTGTAGTTACTCCCCCTGTCTATGATATCCTGAGACTTGACCGTAATGCTAAGAAGGGTGGAGGAGTAGCTATACTATAAAAAAATGGATTACAAGTTACCTTACTAGACCGCAAACCTCCACTATCTAGTAATGCAGAGATTCTTATATCCATGATTCAACTCAATAAATGTAAATCCATATGTATCATCTGTATCTACCTTCCCCCAGGCAGTTATACTAACACATTAGAAGCTATACTCGGTTGGCTCTCAACCAACTACCCACAAGAAACCATAATATTGGGTGACTTTAATATAAACTGGAATTCCTGTTCATCTGAGCAGCCTTCTACTCATATTAACCTATATGGTTTTACTCAAACCATCACATCCCCTACCAGAACCAATAAACTTAATAACAAAGAAAGCACCCTAGACTGGATTTTCACTAATAGTCACCAACAAACTTATAAAACAGGTACCCTCCCTGAAGATATAAGCGACCACTCACTCACCTATTTAATAAGATATAAGACTGAAACTCCCAACTCAGTCATTTATAGGACAATAAGGGATAACAAAAACTTTAACCCTGATAGCGTCCAAACAGAACTTAGTGCCTGTGACTGGTCACCCCTCAAATACCTCCCATTAGATGATGCAGTCAAATACTTTAATTCAAAATTCTTAGCAATACTTGATTGTCATGCCCCAATACACAAAATTAGAACCAGGACTAAACCAGCTCCTTGGCTCACCAAGACTACCAAACAAAAAATCCTCCTATGAAATAAACTATGGGCCAGCTGGCAGTCAACAAAAAGCCCTTCAGAACAATTATTGTTCAGACAGCTAAGAAATGAAGCAAAAAAAGCCATATTGTCTGACAAAAGAAACTACTACTGCCAGCTTCAACAAACCCACCAAAATAATCCTCAAATATTTTGGTTAGGCATTAATAACCTCCTACACCCAGGCCACTCAGGCACTCCTACTCCCTTAGGCTCTGATCACAACAATCCCATTCAAATAGCCAACTCTTTTAACACTTTTTTCACAGAAACCATTCAATCCCTAGCCAAGCAACTATCTCCTAGCTCCACATCCTCTACGCCTGCCATCTCCTATAGCCCCCCCTCTATTTCACTTTCAACCAGCTCCCACATCCCTTGTCTATAATCTTATTCAGAAACTTAAACCCACCACTCTTTCTGCAGACCTACTACCTGCAGAATACCTGAAAAAAGCAGCAAAAAGCATAGCCTACCCCATATCCATCCTCATTAATAGAACTATTTCAGAAGGAACCATCCCATCAATCTGGAAACTTTCTCACATTATCCCCCTGCATAAAGGTGGTAATTCCAAAGAGTTTTCCAACTACAGGCCCATAGTCATATTATCCCCTTTGGTTATGCCCCTGTGTCAACCCAGACTAACTACCAAACCCTTCCCTCGACACCTATCTTCTCAGGAGTATAATATTGTGTCTTCTCTATTGATAATAACGTAAATGTGACTATACAGCGGACTAATGTCCTGTACATATGTTGAATGATCTCTATTGATAATAAAGTTAATGTGACTATAAAGCGGACTAATGTCCTGTACATATTTTGAATGATCTCTATTGATAATAACGTTAATGTGACTATACAGCGGACTAATGTCCTGTACATATTTTGAATGATCTCTATTGATAATAAAGTTACTATGACTATACAGCGGACTAATGTCCTGTACATATGTTGAATGATCTCTATTGATAATAAAGTTAATGTGACTATACAGCGGACTAATGTCCTGTACATATTTTGAATGATCTCTATTGATAATAACGTTAATATGACTATACAGCGGACTAATGTCCTGTACATATTTTGAATGATCTCTAATGATAATAAAGTTACTATGACTATACAGCGGACTAATGTCCTGTACATATGTTGAATGATCTCTATTGATAATAAAGTTAATGTGACTATACAGCGGACTAATGTCCTGTACATATTTTGAATGATCTCTATTGATAATAACGTTAATATGACTATACAGCGGACTAATGTCCTGTACATATTTTGAATGATCTCTAATGATAATAAAGTTACTATGACTATACAGCGGACTAATGTCCTGTACATATTTTGAATGATCTCTATTGATAATAAAGTTAATGTGACTATACAGCGGACTAATGTCCTGTACATATGTTGAATGATCTGTATTGATAATAATGTTAATGTGACTATACAGCGGACTAATGTCCTGTACATATTTTGAATGATTATCCATTGATAATAACGTTAATGTGACTATACAGCGGACTAATGTCCTGTACATATGTTGAATGATCTCTATTGATAATAAAGTTAATATGACTATACAGCGAACTAATGTCCTGTACATATGTTGAATGATCTCTATTGATAATAAAGTTAATGTGACTATACAGCGGACTAATGTCCTGTACATATTTTGAATGATCTCTATTGATAATAACGTTAATATGACTATACAGCGGACTAATGTCCTGTACATATTTTGAATGATCTCTATTGATAATAACGTTAATATGACTATACAGTGGACTAATGTCCTGTACATATGTTGAATGATCTGTATTGATAATAATGTTAATGTGACTATACAGCGGACTAATGTCCTGTACATATTTTGAATGATTATCCATTGATAATAACGTTAATGTGACTATACAGCGGACTAATGCCCTGTACATATTTTGAATGATCTCTATTGATAATAAAGTTAATGTGACTATACAGCAGACTAATGTCATGTACATATGTTGAATGATTATTCATAGCCATCTTACACTAGGTCTTCTGGTGAGACTTTACAGAATAAGAGTGTCCTTGTACATACTTTGTATGAATATCCATTGCTGTTAGACACTAGCATTTTTGTGTGACATTTGTGTGTGTGACTTTATAATTAATAGTGTCTTTGACATATTTTATCAGGAATATCCAAAACTGTTTGCACTTGGATTTTTCGTATTCAAATGCTAAATCGTATGAAATGTAATGTATGTCTAAGTATTGTAATGTACCAATGCCTTTGTACATACCATTGTGTTTATAAACATTTTGATGTAAGTGGAGCTTTTCTCTCCGGGCCTCCACTGAAAATGGACATATATCCAATTGGACTAGCCCGGTCAACAAATGTAAAATAAATAAATAAAATATGTAAAGGTATAGTTTATTTCTTACAAAGGCAAATGATTGGTAGGGCCAATTAAGCCATAATACAGATCATTTGCTTTTTTTATAAATTTGGGGATTTTAGGGTAGAGCCCTCCACTTGGGAGGGAAGTTTTATTTATCTACTGATTGATTGATTGACTCACTATCTTCAGTATGTATCTTACTGTAAATGGTGACTCAAAAGCTGTGCTCTGACCCCACCTAGGTAAGCCAATCTGCTCACTAGTCTTTTCACACAAGGTTTACCTCCCTATAGTTCCATCAGTAATGACAATATCTGTGGAGATATTTCTGACTAAAGATCTGTTAATCCAGTATTTTGCCATGGACTGACTATTCCTTCTAGGTCAGTGTGAAAACATTCTAAAAGCCCATACGTCTGCTGTATTTACTTCTACGAGATCCATTTTTTCTCACATCGTAGTTGCTCCCAATATATTATTTTGATTAGCCTTCCTTTTCAATCCCAAAGACCCCTTTCCTAAAGTGCTCCCATTTTACTTTCACCTTTACTTATTACATAACATATCCATGAATTAATCCATTCTCTATTTAACAAATGTTTCATAAAAACAGAGCTTGTTTTATTTCATAGGGTAAATCTCCCATCCTCATACTCAATCACCATACTGCATACCTCTCAAATTTGTCTTCATTTTCTGTCAATAATTTCATATTTCTGTATCATAGTTCTGAACTGAAAGAAGACATAGCTTTACCCGCACTGCATTATAATATAGCCCTGAATCAGGTATGTTGAAACAATTGCATTCCTTTGGTAATATTCAGCTAATCCATGCCACTCTAGGACTATATCCGTCGAATATATAATTCTGAGTGTCATTCACTCCATTGAATCCGTTGCTTGTTGATGGAGTCAATGACTCTAAAATATGGTTGAGTGTTCCCTTTATATATAGTTTAACATTTCACACAATTGGAACATCAGTTGCATGTAGGTTCATAGGTTTATACTAGGCTAACGACCAGCAGGGCCACTGCAAGCAGGTAAGGTAAGTACAGTTTTGGGAAACTAATGCTGAAACTTTACAGTATCATGAACGCTTTGGCATTAGGGGGTGGGACTGTTTGTGCAAACATAAGTGGTTTAGGCTTATAGCAGGGTTAAGTGAAGGTACTGTAGTGTGGTGTGCACTGGTGTCTAGTTCAGCTGTTTAGATTAGTAGCAGTGTTATAGAAAGGACATTTGAAAGGTAAGTTGCAGGGTTAGAGTTACTGGCAGGGTAAGGGTTAGGGTTAGCAGGTATTAGTAAGGTGGTGCAGGGGATGAATTTGGTCTGACTGTGAAGTAGAGTTTTGGTGTTCCAATTGAAACTATATGTTTCCTTTTGCAATCATTTTAATATTAGATGTTTTGAGTTTTGCAATATACAGAATTTCAAAATACTGGCATCCATCACATGAGCTCTGATGCATCTGAATTTCAATACTTCAGTATATGCTTACAATTCTAAATTATATTCCTCATTAACTTTAAAAAAGTCCTCAGCAACTCTCCTAAAAATGCAAACACCTACACAATAATGCTAACATGAAGAAATACATTGCTTGCACCTTCTGAGCAAACTGCAGATGGGTCATGTTCCATCTGTGAATGCCTACTTTCAACTTATTTTTCAAACTTTGATATGTCATTAATCGAGCCTTCCAGTGTGAACCCCAGCAATATCCTTTAGTAGTTTATATAGTCATCCTTCCATAAAAAAAAATAATACTTCGACAAGCTTTGCAATGAAGTATAATTCATATTGCTCAAGCTTTTGTTTTGTTTACCGTATACTCTGACAATTTACCCAGCATCTGAAACAACTTATTAATATCACTCTCAGGATGACTAGGATAAATCAGTGCATCAACCACAGATAATGGTATTTTAAAGTCTTCACCCCGCAGTTTATACCCTTCCAAATCTGATGACCTCAATGATGTAGCTCAAAGGCACCAAGTATAGCATCAGCAGTAATGGTAACAGCACGCACCCGTGATGAATCGTTCCTCTAAATGTTCTTAAAAGTAATGACATACCTGCAGCTTTTTTAAATGTAGCCCTTAGCTTGTCAAAGCCCGAACACAAGGCTGGACTCTGCCCTTCTGAGCTGGGAATTTCTGGTTAAAGGCTTATAGTGCCTGCACATTTGAACTGTTTCTTAGTGAAATTGGTACACCTTGTTTGCTGTAGCATAGACTAGATCCAGGCCTGCTGAATCTAGTTTTGTTTGTATGCTTGTTGTTTGTTTGCTTGTTATTTCCCTGAAACGCTAATTCCACCTAAACCGCGACTTTTCAGCACTTCTGTGGATCCCTAGTGGTATCTGCATTGGTTCCTGTACTTATTTCCTTGTTTCACTTGAAAGAAAGTTACTGTTTGTCGTGTTTGCATTTAAGTTACCTGTAACACATTGCACTTAAGTTACCTGGCACTTGCTCACTAAAGCAATTATATAAGTCAGCACTAAAAAATTAAAAGCACTACACCCTCACAAACTCCCCTTGAGTACCTTGTTCCCCATTGGCCCTTTTTTTCAATTATAAAGGAATTCCCAGTACTATCCTAGCATGTCCAAAGGTCAGTTGTCAATCTCCTCTCCGGTCCAGCTGGTGAATCTGGGAATCTTGAGGCAATGTTACAACTGCCTCATGTACACACACAACCCTCTCCTCCTCCCAACAAATTCCAACACATGTGAGAGATGCAACCATATAGCCAAACTGGAGGCTAAGCTCTCTCAACTTAGTACTGGCGTAACCAGTCAGGAGGAGAAGGAAACCACACTCACTACAATTCCAGTCTCACATAGACCTACCACGACAGCAAACCAAACACATAAACACACAAAAATATACTCGGAGGCTCTAAATAAAAGTCTGCCTAAGCAGCAGAGACCTCCAAAGCAGACACCCAAGCAACCGCTACCCAAAAACAAAACACGTGCAACACATAGCTCACAAAGCCAGTGTGCCGAACAGTCACAGCCCTTAAGGCTAAACAACACACCTGATACACTTGTAATAGGTGACTCTATCATCAGGCACACTGACTCACCAGGCTGAACAAGGAGAAGGTCACGGTGAGCTGCCTGTCAGGCACTAGGATCCGCCACATAACACAAGCACTCAGGTCACTCCAAGGCAAATACAAATATGACTCTGTCATTGTCCATGCTGGTGTGAATGACCTGAGACGTACCTCCCTGGACTACATGAAAAGAGACATAGAGGAGCTCTCTGAGCATGTAGCCCAGGCCGGAATGACCCTGACCTTAAGTAGCATCTTACCCTCACCAAGAATGATGCCACAATATGAAGACAAGATGATCAATTTCAACAATTGGCTTACATATTGGTGTCATTTAAAGGGGATCCAATGCCTGTCAGCCTGGGATGACATGCTCGACAAGCCACGATGCTTCGCTAGGGACAGCTTGTACCTGTCACCCCTCGGCTTTCGGATATTGGCAAAGGCTCTTGCTTCCCCCATAGTGCCTTTTTTAGGCAAGGCTCAAAAGACAAACCCACCTCCATAGGTATCACAAGGGATAAGAAACTAAGAGTAATGCTACTCAACGCCAGAAGTCTAAACCTCAAGATGCACACACTCGAAACTCTCCTTAGCATGGAGAACATCAATATCTGTGCAGTAACAGAAACCTGGTTCAAGGCTCCCGAGAGTACCCCAGCACTACCAGGTTATACCTCATACCATGCTTTTCGACCCCAAAACTTGGACCGAACAACAAAAGGAGGGGGAGTAGCAATATTCGTCAAAGATACCCACACCTCCAGGTTGGTGGCACAGCACGGAGCTTCAGAGACTATCCTTGTGCAACTAACAGTGGGTAAAACTGCCTTCCAGTTTATAGCCTGCTACAGACCACCCTCCCAAACCCAGGAACCCCACTCGGCCTTCCTGAGAACACTGGAAAATTTGAAGGTCTCTCCAAACACCATTATATTGGGCGACTTCAACTACCCAAACATAGACTGGGAGCATTACTCTAGCTCCAACACCCTAGCCCAAAGGTTCCTAGAATTTATAAACTCAAATGCTATGGAACAACTTGTTACCACTCCCACAAGAGGGGAAAACATACTGGACCTGATCATCACCAACATGGGAACTCTATGTTCCAGACTAGAAGTGTATCCCTCACTGGTAAGATCAGACCATAAACAAATCTCACTGGATATTCACATCCCGACCCCACCCCCTGCCCAGAAAACCACAGTGAAAAACTTCTCTAAAGCAAATTTCACACTTCTCAAAACCGAGGTGGAATCCTTCAAAGCCCCTGAGCCTGTGGAAAATACGGCCCAGACCACATAATCCTTTATAAACGCATTCTATGAACACATTCAGGAATGCATGGATCATGCAATCCCAAATAAAACCAAGACCCAATCCTCCAAAGGCAGACGTCCTGTCTTGTGGACCCCAGCCATAAACAAACTATACAATAGAAGGAGGAAGCTACTACATGATAGAGCAAAATCCCAAAAAGGGAAGGCATCTCTGATCAGTATTATCAAAAAACTACGGGCACTCATAAAATCATCTAAGGCCAACTTCGAGAGAAAAATTGCACAGGACACTAAGGATCATCACAAGGCTTTCTTTAGTTATGTTAGGAACCTGGGTGGGAATTCCCAGATATGCTCAGAATTGGTCCAAAATGACAAAAAAATACATTGAACCCACAGACATTGCCAACATCCTAGCTGACAGGTTCAGCACAAACTTCCCCTCCCACCAAAGGGCAAATATCTATCCCAGCAGAGTGCTGCCCCCCTGACATCTCAGATGCTCAGGTAAGAGCCACCCTCTCCAAAGCAAAAAACACAGCATCAATGGGACCAGACGGTGTCCCGGGCTGCGTCCTACAAGAACTCCAAGAAGAGCTAAACCCAAACATAAAACTACTGTTCAATCTCAGCCTTACTAAAGGATATGTACCCAAAGAGTGCCGTACAGCAACAGTAGTCCCTCTCCACAAAGGTGGTGCCTCAATGGATCCTTGAAACTATCACCCCATAAGCCTGACTAGCTTGGTCTGCAAAGCTATGGAAAGGATCATCATGGACCTCATAAGTAAAGATATTGGGGACCTACCGACACTGGATCCTACCCAGTTCGGCTTTGTTAAGGGCAGATCCTGCCTCTTAAACCTGGTCGATTTCTTTGAAACAGTCACCAAGGCCATTGACAAGGGGAATGTGGTCCACACAGGCTACCTGGACCTCACAAAAGCCTTCAATACAATACCCCACTCTGGCATTATAGATAAGCTCAGCAGATTAAATATAAACCCCTATGTCACTAGATGGGCTGCAAACTGGCTCAAGGACAGAACCCACATGGTTAGAATTGCTGGAGCCATGTCAGACTCCAAATCAGTTACAAGTGGCATCCCACAAGGCTCAGTCCTGGGACCTCTCTTGTTCGGTATATATTTCTCGGAGGTACAGGCCAACACGGAAGGACTGTGGCTGACCAAGTTCGCAGATGACTGCAAACTGGGTGCCATAATCGACTCTCCAGCCGACACAAGCATCCTCCAAAAGGGCCTCATAGAAACAGACAACTGGTGCCAGAGCCATGGCATCAAGCTAAACGCCAAAAAGTGCATAGTCATCCCCTTTGCCAAAAACAAAGTGCCCACAAATTATCACATAGGTGGTAATCCATTAAGTACAGAAGAAGTAATTAAGGACCTGGGGACCCAAGTTCATAGCAATCTCTCATTTGACAACCACATGGCCAAAGTGGTTAGAAAAACATTTTATATAGCCCACCTATAAAATTAATTCACATCTAGATCAGGGGAGGTCATCGTGCCTCTTTACTCATCCCTCATCAGGCCCATAATTGAGTACAATGCCCCTTTTGGGATGTACCTTACCAGACACCTGCAGCAACTGGAAAGACACCAAAAGTACCTCACCAAGAGGATCAAAGGGCTCAAACAGATGCCATATGCTGCCCGGTTAAAGAAACTCCAGCTCTACTCAGTGGCATACCGCCTGCTCGGAGGCGATCTGTGCCTGACATATAAAGCCATGTCCAACCCGGAATTAATGGACATGCTGCACCTCAGAAAATCCAAATCCCATCGAGCTACACGCTCGAGACTTGAACCTCAGCACTGAAATAAATAGGACATGCTGGAGGGACAGATTCATAACCCAGAGGCTCCCTTCACTCTGGAATAAAATCACAGTCCAGGTTAGGCAGAGTCCCTCACTGACTCTCTTCAAGAGGAATCTTGATGAGTGGATGGGAGATCGTAGGTTTACCCCGGGTAACACTTCTGTGTCACTGTTAGACAGAGGCACAGTATACTAACCTCGAAAAAGGGCATAGCAAAATTAATTTAAAATGGGTGGCGAAAGCCAAACACACTCTGGCTAGACTTATAAATGCCCTAGGGCAGATAGCCTAGTATGAACCTATGAACCTATGAACAATACTTCCACAAATCCTTACCCCCCAGCCCCAATAAATCCAAACGCAAATAACTCTTGCTTTAAGCAATACAACTTCATCCTGTCAAAGGTTCCCACATGCCAAGATTCACTATTACTAAAGGATTTTTCTCTTGCTGTGTCTTTTGTCATCAGAAAAGCCATCTTCAAGTTACAATCAAAGGTCTGTTTACCATCAACAAACCTACACGGATAGCCATATATCAAATTTGGCATTAGTATAAATATCATCTTCTGTTAAAGTGTCATAAAGGCATGATATAAAACTGATAATGGCCTACAGGATGAATGAAGTCTCTCATCTTTCCCTTCTTTATCAATCACTGCAACTACAGTTTCTTTATATGACTCTTGTCTTCAGTACTGGCTTAAATAACAATACTAATTCAGAGCTCATGTTTTCTGACTGCAGACTCGTAAATGCAGTCGATATACTATTGATACTCAGAGTCCTTCCCCCACCTCCCACCTTTCCTTTAAATTCCAGTTTAAATAATTGCATCAAACTACCTGGATCTTTCTTAGTAATATCTGGTAGCTCTAGGTCTTGTTCACACCCTTTCTCTATCCAGAAAAACACATGTTGCTAAGTTTGTTACAATGTTCCATAATATCACCAAAAATAGTCAGCTATCAGCACTGGATCCCTTTAGCATTTTCTCCATCCTTACTTATGCTAATCCTTTGAATTATCTGTCATCTAAATCGAACTGCCAGTGTGCTTTGTAATCTAGAGAATTATAAAAATTTATCAATTAATAACAAAAAAAATCCAAATGTTTTACTTGATAGCTCTTCCATTTCCCATATTACCCTTTTCACCTACAATATAGAACTGTCACCTTCCCACATTTTACCTTGTAGGTCTGCTGTTCAGTTTGTATCAGACAGTTTGCTATAAATGAAAATAACATTTTTTTTTATGAAATAAAATGCGAGGAAAGAGGAGGGTCAGGGGCAACAGACAGGAAACAGGATCTGATTGGCAGGAGTTAGGGGGCCATGCATCTTGCCAACTGATTGGTGTACCAGTAATAGGAATGAACTTTTTTTATTTTTTGGGTCTCCACTTGAAGAACTGAAGGAGGGAAGCAACATGGATTGGGTACTGTACTGCAGGAAGACAACTCTATTCCTGCAGTTTTGTATGCAGAAGTCCTTTTTTGCTGTTCAGCTGAAGAACTTCAGGTGGTGGTGTGTAACTTCGTGGGATTGGTACAGGGCATTAGTTTAGCCAGCTACACCTCTGAGCTATAGTAAAATATAGATAAATATTTGTTAACGTTAAAGTAAAAATGGCAAATGAAAGACACTCAGATTATATTTAATAAAGGGATAAAAATTAATTCCTTATGTACTTAGTCTCTCAGGACATTAAAAGACCTGGCAGGGAGGATGGGTGGGTCCATCCTGGGTGAGAGAAAGAGGTGGGTCAAGATGAATAATGACACAATTCCACAGAGGAAGAGTGGCATTGCATAGGTGCACTGGAGGGGGACCTTCAGCCCACCAAGCCACCATCTAATCGTAGCCTTCATTAATAAGTTTACATGTGGTTCCCACAACAAGGCAGTGTTGTGAGTCTCAGAGGTAATGTGGGAGGTTCACCCTCCCAACCCCCACCCAAATATCCTTATAGCTAGAATGTCAGCTTGGATATAAGCAACCCTCATGACTATCTGAATGATGGCCCCTTGGGATGGCACTCACTTTGGTAATTCTGTAGAATCCCTACTATGGAGGAATGAATGGTCCATTTGGTGGAGGCCTGATGGTCAGCAGGCACAGGGGGTTGAGAATATAGAAAAAAAATAATTTATTTATTGACGTGATTACCAGGAAAGTCTGACTGGGTAGAAGCCCATTTTTAGCAGAGACCCAAGGAGAAAAGCTCCAAATTATTACAAAACATTTTAATAACAACAGTTTTACAATCTTCAAAAATGAAATAAAAACATCTGCAGTTTAAATAATTATAACAAATTAGACATAATATAAAAACATTGGTTAAGAATCAATACAAGGTATATGACAATAATTTAATATTTACAGTAATTTTAGACAGTTTGCAGAGAAATTTAAAGGTAAGTTAGTCTAATACAAATAGTAATGTCAATATGAAGTGAGGAAAAACAGACATGATATATTTAGAGAGAGCATCAGGGAAGAGAATTAGATAGCATTAAGGAGGTAAGTGAAGAAGGGAGAGCAAGGAGGTATAAGGAATGCAAATGACATTCACATTTAGGATATAGTTTATCCTGGTTATAAAACAGCCAGAGTTTAGCTAGGAAGTCTTTCAGAGGGGTTTTGAAAGATGGGAGGGAGGGTATAGACCTGATGGATACAGGTAAGGAGTTCCAGGTCTTAGCAACCTTGTACGAGTACAGGCAATGCCCCACAGATTTGTTAGGTTTGTAGACAGTTTTGGTCACTGGATTGCAATGACCAACTGGGAACATAGTTGCATAGAATTTTTTTTTTTAGTGCTGGACAAGCAGATGGATGTTGGATAATGTTATAGGTCTTAAGAAGTTGTGTATATGTAAGTTGATGTGGCAGTTGTATCCAATTTAGGCTTTTTACTGCTCTTCAGTGGTGGGTTTGAAAAGGGCTATGTGCTGCAAATTTAGTAACTTTCTTATATCATTGTTCAAGTTTTAATTGTTGTGAAGCCTGGAGGTTAGCAAGGATGGGGAGAGTGGGGAAAAGATAAGTAGAGGCAAGTGTAGTTCTAGTTGCATCAGTGAGAATGTTTTTGGCTTGTAAAGTATCCAAAGTTTTTGATGAGTTTTTTTATACAGTTTTGTATATGCAGGTTGAATGTAAGTTTGTCTTTCACTATCACCCCTAATAGTTTACTGTAAGATGTGACTTCAGCGGTTGTATTATCAAGAGAGGAGTTTAAATTCTGCTTTTTCATGAGAGTGGGATTTGGGGGAAAAAAGTAGTGGTTTGGTCTTTTTTGGGTTGAGCATGAGTTGTGAGTTACGAAGCTACGTTTTAGTGGCTGTTAAAGGTTTGGTCTTTTTTGGTTTGAGCATGAGTTGTGAGTTACGAAGCTACGTTTTAGTGACTGTTAAAGGTTTGGTCTTTTTTGGTTTGAGCATGAGTTGTGAGTTATGAAGCTACATTTTAGTGGCTGTTAAACGTTTGGTCTTTTTTGGGTTGAGCATGAGTTGTGAGTTACGAAGCTACGTTTTAGTGGCTGTTAAAGGTTTGGTCTTTTTTGGGTTGAGCATGACTTGTGAGTTACGAAGCTACGTTTTAGTGGCTGTTAAAGCTTCTTGAGTAATTTTTTGGAGGTGTACATGTTGTCAGATGTGCAAGTGAGAGTGGAATTGTCTGTGCATTGTATTAGGGTGGCCTGTTGTATGGAAGTCTAGAGGGTGTTGGTGAAAATGTTAAAGAAGAAGGGACCAAGGACAGAACCTTGTTGAACACCGGTGGTGACTGGGAAGTAAGGAGAGTGTGTGGAGTGCCATTTTACTGTCTGATACCTTCTGGACAGGTAGCTTTTGAACCACAGAAGGGTGGGATGAGAGAAATCTAGTGAGGACATTTGAAGTAGAAGTTTGTTGTGAGAAACTGTGTCAAATGCTTTAGACAAGTCTAGAAATTTAAGGGGAGGAGAAGCACCAACATCCTGGAAGAAAGTGGTGGCAGTTGTAATACCTAAAGATGGTAAAAACCATCAGATCCAGCTTCATACAGGCCCATTTCAATCCTAAACCATGATTATAATGTGTTTGTCAATAAAGGCTAAAAGAATGGCAAAGTTGATGCCAAATAGATAGATATGGATGCATGTGTTTTTGTGGAGGGGGTGGCAAACATTTGACAACAATAATAGAACACTGATGATCCAGAGGGAAGCTGAATGTAAGAAAATACCACTGTTGTTGGTGGGTCTTAATGCAGAGAAAGCATTTGACAGAGTAAGCTGGGAGTTTATGAGCAGGGCAATGGAAACATTTCCATTCCCTGATAAAATTATAAGGCTGATTAGGAGAATATATAAGGGATCAGAGGCAAAAATTAAAGTGGGTGGGCTCTTCCCTGATAATTTCTGTTTGAGCAGAGGGACCAGGCAGGGATGTCCTTTTTCCCCCTTTGTTATTTGCACTATATTTAGAACCATCATCAAAGAAAATAAGAGACTTAGAAATTCAAGAATATAATTGGTATGATAGTCAAGAAAAGCTGGCTCTATTTGCAGGTGATATTATTTTTATACTTGACAAAACCAGAAAAGGACATTTCAGTATTTGTGGAACATTCTGAGGCAGTTTCAGATCTTTTCAGGATACAAAATGAATGAAGCTAAAAACAAAGGCAATAGCTGTAAATTATGTACTCACACATGAATTGGTTCAGCAATATCCATATTTATGGGAACATGATAAAACGAGGTACTTAGGAGTACAGATTAAAAAGGATTCTTGTGGGGCAGCTAAGGTTATGTGGGAAGAGACTAAACAAAAGATAATACAAGAACTGGAAGCTCTGTTATGTGGATATGGATAGCAAGATAAAAGTAGTTAAAATATTTTTAGTCCCTTTAGTTTAACACAGGTCAGGCATATTTTTATCAACCAGAGGAGAAGTTGTGGATAGCAATTAATAACGAACTAAAGGATTTTATCTGGGAGGGAAAGACAGTAAGAGTCAATGGGGATTAGCTGATTCTTCCAGTTGAACAAGGCTGTTTGGGATTACCCAATTTAAAGGGGTATTTCAGAGCTTCACAGCTTAAGGAACCTTTAATTCAAAGTGGTAAGGGATGATGATAAAACGGGGGGGGGGGCTCAAGAAATAAGGAGAGACTGGGATTTTGGATGTAGATCCTTATGTAGAATAACAATAACCATACAGAATATTATATTCGTAAAGTAGCAGAAGGTACTCTAAGAACTAAGTCAACACAGGAATGGAGAAATGAGATTCTGCCGATAGGGATGACTGTAATTAGGGATACAGACAATAGGCAAGAGGGGGCTGGAATTTATTGGAGAAAAACAGTTATCAGGATCAAATAATTAGAGAGGAAAAGATAACAGAATGGGAAGAGGCCAAGAAATTATTTGCACAGCAGGCTACAGATTACCTTCTGTATCAAGGACTGTTATCAGAGTATTGGCAAAGAGAAGAAAACAGTGGATCACACACTCTGGCCAATTTGTAACAGAGACAGTCAGTTTGTAACCAGAATAAAGCAATTAACAAAAAGATGCAAGTAAAACAGGTTGGCTGTCATTTACTGGTCAAGCAAAAGGGGACAGTGACAAACTTATTAAGAGGTCCTTAGAGTGCATGGACTATTTGACAGAGACTTTCAATCACAGAGCAGGCATATATTTAACTTATTATAGTTAATACGTAGCAAAGTTCTTCATGTTAATATATTTACATTAAACATTGATAAAATTCTTAGTAAACTTGTAGGTGTAGGGCCTTGTTGCCACTTGTCTTGTGTAGTCAAATAAGGAGATGAGGCTGGGTGTTCATTTAAGTAGTTTACTACACACAAGTATATCGGGATGGATGGCTGGAACATTAACCTTAAACAAACTGACTACTACACACACACACACACACATGCTTTCACTCTGGCTGCTCACTCAAAATGGCACTCTTGCTTGCATGTGCTCAGTACTTATATGCACGTGCCCATAGACTGGGATAGCTCTTAAAGGTACAACACACACTCTGATCTACATCCTTCCTTTTTGACTATTCTGTTCTGCAATAATAAAAAAAAAATAATTGGATGAGCATGCAAATTATGCAGATATATACAAACAATAATAATCATGTCCAGGTTGCTGTGTATTTAAGATTAGGTCTTGAGATACAACCTGACCTAATTAGAACTGGGTTTAGCAACAGGGACAGTCACTGGGCAATGTTCTTCTTCAGGATTTTCACGGATAGTTTCAGGAACAGAAACAAATGATGAAATATTCGCTGGAACAGGAACATTGGACAAATCACTCTGAGAATTAGATTCTCTATTACAGACAGGATGCTGTAACAATGGCGCGGACATCCGTAGTAAATGTTTCTGATTCCGTCTGAATTCCATTCCTTGCGACTTAGTGTATGATCTCGGTTCTTCACACAAATGTTTCACAAGTCCTATTCAGTCAAATCCTTTTGCTGTCTACATCCTCACTATCTCTCTCTCCTTCTTTGAATGGATTCAGAGGCTTGCTGATTTCATCATAGTAGGACTTTTGGGTCAAATGCTTCTTTAGAAGTTGAGCTTTTACTGCTTTGTTGCTTTTAGCACTTGTAACCAACAAATTCTTACTAATTGGTAGTGTGGTTCTGCTTTGTCTCGACATTAATCTCTGGGCAGTGAAACCAAGAAACCTGTAGCGAGGAATTTTTCTGAGATTTAGGAGATTTAGAACAACATCAGTACTGTCACATTTAGATTTTTCCAGCAGCTGTTTTGCACTTTGAACTGCATATTCCACCAAGCCATTAGACTGTGGGCATTCAGAACTACTAGTGATATAAATAAAGTCCCACGTTTCAGCAAATCTTTTAAACTGCTGACTTGTAAACTGTGCACCATTGTCAGAAATTACTTTGTGCAGACTATCATGGAAATAAAAATGTCTCTTCAACTTCGTAGTGACAGTACTGGATGTCAGGTTAGGAAGTAGGTCAATCTCGAACCAATTTTAATGAGTCTACTAACACCAAGTAATGCTGAACATTCCATTCAAAAATATCTGTAGCTACTGTCAGCCAAGGTAGTTCAGGAATCTGGCTTAGCTGAAGTGGTTCTTTTTGCTGATGCAGTTTAGTACTGTTACAAACAGAACAAGCTGAAATTTCTTTCTCAATATCTTTTGACACAGAAGCCCAAAATACTAGTCCTCTCGTCCTTCTTTTGGTAGAATCAGTTCCTGGGTGGTCACAATGCAAGATTTTGATAAACTCTTGTTGCAAGGATTTTGGAACAATTTATTTTGGACCTTTCATAATGATACCATCTTCCATCAAAATCTCTTCTCTGTAAGGAAAATACAGCTGCATGTCTGGTGGTAAGCAAGATTGCTTTAATGGCCATCCTCGAATGATAAAATGGTGGAGCTTCTGTATAACTGGATCTGAAGCTGTGTGTGTTCTGAGCTCATCAAGACATGTGGAAGAAAAATTTCACACTTCCATGAATTCAAAATCAGGTTGCTCATTTGCATGCTGTTCAGTGGTTGTTCTGGGCAATCTGGATAAAGTATCAGCAAGATAAAGAAGACTGCCTTTTGTGTAAACCAAGTGAAAAATGTACTTTTGCAATTTTATCATCATGTGTTGCAAATCTCGCAGGAGCTGTGTGCATTGGCTTTTTAAAAATTGTGACCAAAGGTTGGTGGTCTGACTCAATTTGAATAGGTCGGCCATAAATATAATCATAGAATTTTGAACATGCAAACACAATTGCCAAGAGCTCTTTCTCTATTTGAGCATACTGCATCTTGGTTTGGTTTAGAGATCTGGATGCATAGGCCACTGGTCTGCCCCCTGAAGAATGACTACACCAAGACCAAACTTCGAAGTATCACAAGAAAGAGTGTCAGGTTTGTGAACATCATAGTAGCTCAAAGTGGTTGTGCTGGCAATTCTCTGTTTCTGGACAGTGAATGCTCTTTGATGTTGCTCCAACCAGGACGAAGTTACATCTTTGTGTGTCAGCTCTCAGTGGTGCTGAAAGGTCACTCATATATGGAATAAATTTGCCCAAATAGCTGACCATGCCAAGAAAATGTTGCAAGGAAGTTACATTGTCTGGAGCTGGCATCTCAAAAATTGCAGTTTGCTTGGAAGGATCTGGTCATAAGCCTGAACTGGTAAACAAATGACACACATAAGTAACTTCTTGTAGCCTGAATTTACATTTCTGAGGATTTAACTTAAGATTCACTTCAAAAGCATGTTCCAGAACTTTCCTTTAGTTTATATCATGTTCAAGATCACCATTGCTTCCTACAAGAATATCATCCACTATAATAGCACATGGATAGCCAGAAAAAATGTGCTCAATCTCACATTGAAAGACTTCACTGGCAGAATTTATTCCAAATGGCATTCTCAAAAATCTGTACCTTCCAAATGGTGTACTGAAAATGGTTAGCAATGAAGATTTTCGGTCAAGCAAAATTTGCCAAATGATTTTTGGATCTAAGACAGAAGAAATAGTGGCATTTGGCATAAGAGCAGCAACTTCTTTAACTGTACACATTGGATGATGAGGTTGTTTTAGTGCTTTATTCAAATCTCTTGGATCAATACATATTGTAATATCATCTGAGCTTTTCTTATGCGCTACCACCATGGAAGATACCCATTCAGTTGGTCCATCTACTGGACAAATTACTCCTAGATGCACCATTCTGTCTAGCTCAGCTTTGACTTTGGCCTGCATGGCTACTGGAACTTTCCGTGCTGGTCTGATAACTAGGCTTATCTCATGGTCTAACTTCATGGAGTACATAACTGAGAGTTTACCTAACTTGTCTTCAAAAAGATCAGCATAGTCAGAAAAAATAGTTTGTGTGAAATTTTCATTGTTACACGTGCTTACATGGTGGACTTCTGCATTAAAAGAAAGCAACCCCATTTTCAAACTGTCATTGAGGCCTAACAATAACTGCACGTGTCTCATGACTACATAAAACTGCAAGTCATAGCTGTTCCCAGCAGAATAACATGAAAGCACTACTGAGCCTTCAGTCTGAATTTCTTCACCACCATAAGTAACAAGCTTTGCACACTGTGCCAGATCAAGCTTCTCACTAGCTCTTACTTTGGCAAACATTTCTGCTGACATGACATTTCACGTTGAACCAGTATCAGCTTTGAGCTCTACAGGTCTCCCATTAATCAGAACAGTACAAAATACTTCATTCTTTGCCCACAGATCTACTGCATTGACTGTTTCACCAAGCACATAAAAAGTAGGGAAGCAGCTTTCTAGTTGATCAACTTTCCTCTTTGAATGCTCTTTTTTAATTAAAGGATACAACCAGGATAAATAAAAACTCCAGCAAGCACACTACCCTGGATTGGATACTAGTCAGTAAGAGCCCCCAGTCATATATAACAGGCTGCTTATCAGATAGCCTCAGTGATCACTCCCCAACATTCCTACTCAAAAAATACTTATACCAAGCTAAACTTGTCATCTACCGTCAAATATGTAAAAAACTAAACTTTAACCCACTCACATTCATCTCATCCCTCAAATAATGTAACTGGCATCCTCTAAAGTACCTCAGTCTTGATGATGCAGTTGAATTTTTCAATACTACCTTTCTGAGCATCCTTAATTACCATGCCCCCATAAGACTTTCCAGAACCAAGGCACAACCCTCCCCATGGCTACAGAAAACCACTAAGTCAGAAATGAAAAACAGGGATAAAGCCTGGGAGCACTGGCGCAAAACTAAAACCCCCTCAATTAGGCAGAAATTCTTAGAACTACGCAATAGAGTCAAAAAGCTAATAAAACAGGACAAATTCCAATACTACCAGTCTGCCCTACACTCCTCACAACACAGCCCCAAACAATTCTGGTCCTCCATAAACTCCATCCTCCACCCAGGTAAAGTCAGTACCCCTCCTCCTCAGAAAATATTGCTACTTCATTCAACACACACTTCACACAAACCATACTATCACTAGCTAAACAACACCCCCTCCCCTCCAACCCACACCTTCAACTAGTAATCTCCCCACTGCCTTCTCTTTTTCTCCTGTACCTACCTCCAACATAAAAAAACTCTTAACTAAACTTAAACCCACCAAATTAGCAGCAGACAACCTCCCAAATGAATATCTACAAATCGCAGCTGATGCTCTGGCCTACCCAGTATCCATCTTGATTAACCGATCTCTGTCAGAAAGTTATGTTCCCACACTGTGAAAAGTATCACATATAATTCCCCTCCACAAAGGCGGACCCTCCACAGAACTAACCAGTTACCGCCCCATAGCTATTCTCTCTCCACTCTCCAAAATACTAGAGAGATGCATACACTCTCAGGTCGCAGACTACTTCCTTACTAACAACCTCCTTTCCAGTACTCAGCATGGTTTCTGACCAAACCATAGCACCATCACTGCCTTACTCTCCTTTACTAACACTATCCTTCAGCATAAAAACAATGGCTATCTCTCCTCTGCTACTTTCCTAGACCTATCTAAAACATTTGACATGGTCCCACACAAACAACTTATCTCTGTCCTCAATAACCTATCCTTCTCTCAATCAGTCACCAACTGGTTTCAGAGTTACCTGTCTGACCGCCAACAATCCGTTGTATGGCAGAATGACATATCTCCCCAACTACCTGTCTCCATAGGGGTTCCCCAAGGATCCATCCTTGGACCCCTACTCTTCTCTGTTTACACCAATAATCTAGCCTCTGCCACCAAACATGGCACACTCATACAATACGCAGATGACTCAACCATCATCTGCTCAGCCCAGTCCCTACCCAAACTGCAAAAAGTCACACAAGAAGCCTTTTCCTCTGTTGAAACTTGGTTATCCGATGCCCAATTAATACTCAACCCAAACAAAACGAAACTACTCATCTTCCAACCCACCAAACATACTCAAAACAACTCTCACTTTAACATCACAGCAAAAGACAACACCACTATATACCCAGCTGAACACGCCAAATTGCTAGGAGTGGAAATAGACAATAAACTAAAATTTGACATTCACATATCCATGACCATAAAAAAAGTCCACAAAAAACTAGGAGCGTTATACAGAAATAAGCAACTTCTCACCAAAGCAGCAAAGATTTCAATAGCAAATTCCCACCTTATCTTCATCCTACTTTATGCCTCTCCAGTATATACCAACCTAAGGCAATGCAATCTAAACAAGCTAGAGACCTGCTACAACAACATCGCCAAATTCGCCACAGGGGCATCCTACCGTCATCACCACTGTCTCTCACTTGCTGAACTTGACTGGCTTGAACTCCCTCACCTCCTTTAGTGGTATCAACTCTCACTCACCCACAAACTAGTAAACCATCCTGTAAATGTCCCATCTCTCCAGAATCTACTCCAACCCTATCGCACCACCAGACCACTAAGATCCAGCAACAAAAATCACTTGCAGATCACTAAAGCCAGTAACTCTGCTGGTGAAGCACTATTCTCCTGCACCATAGCCAAATTATGGAACTCCCTTCCACCCACAATTACCTCCGTACCATCATGCACCCACTTCAAAACTTTACTAAAAGCGCACCTAAAAACATGCTGGCTATGCCCTTGCAACTCCCACTCTAATATCACCCACCCCATCCAACCAGTACCTTTCTTTCCACTCCACTAACTACCTTAATTATAGCAAGCTCAGATGCTCATAAGCCTAGTACTTATTATACAGCAAGAACTTCTTATTGTAACATTTGTTAATGTCTGTTATGTACTTCACAGATAAAGATTCTAGTTATCTACTGATGTACTATGTTCTTCATCTGTAAATATGTTGTAAGTAATTGCTATGTTAAATTGTTAATCGCTATGTAATCCAATGTAACTACTGTCTGTTTATTTTAACTGTGGAGCTTTTCTCCCTGGGCCTCCGCTGAAAATGGACCTACGTCCAGTCGGACACTCCCGGTGAACAAATGTAAATAAATAAATAAAAATAAATAAAAGAAAGTGCGTCTTTTGATTTACAGAACCTTTTGAAATGATTCCACTTTTTGCATGTGTAGCACTGCTGACCAAAAGCTAAGCACTTCTCTTGTCTAGGCTCATGGCTACCTCCAAAATTATGACAGTTGACTATGAGGCTTGACAAAGGTTTTGCTGACTCACCCGTCTGCTTCACTGAGCATGCTCTGAATTTTACTGGAGCTGACCTGGAACTTGCTAGAAAGGCTTGGGGGTGAGGCCATGCCCTTAGGCCTGTATCTATTAACCTCATGCTGTATACTATCAACATTAGCACTGGAAGGCACTGGAAGTATGCTTTTCTCATTTGTCGGCATATTCATGTGATATTTTGTGAGCTCATATACCTGACAAATCTCTATGGCCTTATTCAAAGTTAAATCACTGTCTTGAAGCAAACTCTTTCTTAGTGCATCATCTTTAATATCACAAACTGTTCTTGAAGAAGTTTCACTTTGGATCCCATTCTGACACCATGTCACTCGTCTTGTGTATTCAAATAAGACAATGAGGCTGGGTGTTCGTTTAAGTACTTTATTACACACAAACATATCAGAATGGATGACTGGAACATTAGACTTAAATGAGCTAACTGACTACTACACACATACATACATGCCTTCACTCTGGCTGCTCACTCAAAATGGCACTCTTACTTGTACGTGCTCATGTACTTATATGCACATGCCCATAGACTGGAATAGCTCTTAAAGGTACAACACACACTCTGATCTACAATTGTGACAGAGCACCTACGGTACAGAGGTCAGATGTAGTGACCACAGGCTATTAAATACTGACAAAATTCTCAGTAAACTTGTAGGTGTAGGGCCTTTTGGCAGAGGTCCTGCAATATCAAGGTCAGATGCAGTGACCACAGGTTCTGCTCTATGAAATAAGATATTGATCAAGTGTAAGAGGAGACAATGCTGAGGGGATATTTAGCAGTACATTCTACTACTCTAAAATGTGCCTTTATTAGATAAAGATGCAGAAGATACAATGGCTAAGTATAAATGTTAAATAGGTAACAACTAGCTGCTACAGGAGATGTGATGACCAGCAGTGCCATGGCTTGCCATAAGGAACCTCAAAAATAAGTACATTTTTCCTTTTCATTCCACGTACTATAATGCATAATATTTGGAAGTCCTGCTGCATGTCTAATCTAGCTACATTATGTATTTATCATTCTTATTAACTAGGTTAAGTACACTAGCCAATACAATGTTCTTTTTAGAAGCAGCAAGGACAATACAAAATGCATGGTGGCACAAAAATAATAGTGCACAGATCACATCAGTCGTACACTATAACTCTGTCATTACACTGAGGATTCTGGGATAATATCAACATCCAGATGTCAGTCATGAGCATCTTCCAAGCATGTCTTGGACAAGGCAGTTGTACTTTTTCCTCTAATGACAACAGATAGCACGTGCTGACCCACAAGTATCCATGCTTGGATACTAGGACAGAACAAGAGTGTATGTAATCACATCAACATACTACCCAGGAGTAAGGTCATTTTATGACAGGGTATGTGTTATTATTGTACAGTATCCTTGTGTACAGGTACATTACATGACCCCATTAACTGGGGTCAGATCTTACTTTTTGATGAAAAGCATCCCTTTGCTTGCTGTATTCCCTATTTCACTATTCCTTGAAGCAAGGTTGTTTTAATGCACTACAAAATTGCAACTTTAGAGTGTTAGCATATACAAGTAAGGGAAGTGTGGGTACATGAGGGCTTTCCACCTGGAAAAAAATGTATACAAGAGGCTTGCTACCTGAAAAACATTTGTGTGTATATATATATATATATATATATATATATATATATATATATATATATAGGTCCACTTTTAAATCTCAAAATACCAAAATCTCGGGTTTTGAGATACCAAACTCAACACATTGAGATTTCGGTATCTCAAAACTTAAAAGTGTAAAAAAAAAAAACCCACAGCTAAAATAATGTGTTTGCAGAGGAGCAAGCCCCCCCTGCACCCCCCACACCCCCCCTACTTAAATATAGCAAGTCCGAGATTGCGCTATAGTGAAGAGAACAGTAATGCTCCTGTTGCACTTACCGTTCTTTTCATGGTAGCGCAATCTCAGAGTTGGTATATTTAAGTAGGGGGTGCAGGGGGGCTTGCCCCCTTTCAAACACATATGGGTTTTCCTGGGGGGTCCACTTTTAAATTTCAAGATACCGAAATCTCGATATTTTGAGTTTGATATCTCAAAACTCGTGATTTTGGTATTTCAAGATTTAAAAGTGGACCCATATATATATATATATATATATATATATATATATATATGTGTGTGTATGTGTGTGTGTGTGTGTGTTGTGTAATTTTATCTAAAACTCAGCTCATCTAAATTTATTTAATTTAAGCTAGCAAAATTCAAAGAAAAAATAGAACAAATGGTTTTGTACGGTGTAAAATGATTTATCAGTCACTGGTACGAGTTTTCTTTAAAGATATATAAGTAATATTGCAGTTTGCTTTATTACACTAAGCTGGTGGTGCATTTCCAGTGTTTTTTTTCTCCTTTTTTTCCACTGTAGTGTGACACAGAGTTGTTATATAAGTTGGGGGGTGTGATAGGTGTAGAGAGGCTCGCCCCCCCCCCCGCAAAAAAAAAATGTGTTTTTTGAGTTTTGCTCATTTAGTTAAAATGAGTTTAGATAAGCTGTGCTTAGAAAAGCTGAGTTTTAATTTGCTGATTTTTAGTTAAAACAACACACACACATTTTATTTGCAGATGTGGTTTAGTTTTCAGTACCTTTGGACTGAAGATAATGCAGTCAGCACTTTGTGTGATACCTTCTTGCAGTGAATCCCTTAACCAGATATATCAAGCCCTTTATTCTCATGCAAGAGAATGCAGATAACGTCAAAGCACATTTCACTGTCATCTGTAAAACAGTTTCTGTATGTAGTTGTTTCCACTCTGTGATCATGTAGGCCTGTCAGCTCTTCCACCCCAACTCTGTTTTTTTCAGTCTCCTTTTCTTAGCACCACTGGAGAGTATTGAAGGAAGTGACCTCAGAGTGGAACATGTGATCACATTCAGCTGTTGGGGAACATTCAGGTTCATAGGTGTGTACTAGGCTAATGGCCCTGGAGCCTTTACAAGCCTAGCCCATAGGATTAGCCTGGCTTTGTGCCACCCAACCTTAGTTCCTAGTGCCTCTGTCGAGTAGAGCCACTGGAGTGATCCCCGGGGGGAATTTTCTATTTCCCATCCAGTCATCAAGATTCCTCTTGAAGAGGGCCAATGAGGTGCTCTGCTTGACATGTATGGGAAGTCTATTCCATAGCATGGGCAGTCTCTGGGTTATGAACCTGTCCCTCCAGCATGTTCTGTTGATTGTGGTAATGAGGTTGAGGTCTCTTGAGTATGTGTTGCAGAGGGATTTCTTTAGATGTAGCATTTCTAACAGAGCTGGGTCAGTCATGCCTTTGTAAGTTAAGCAGAGATCGCCTCTAAGTAGGCGATATGAGACAGAGAATAGTTGGAGTTTTTTGAGTCTGTCCATATAGGACAAGTGTTTAAGGCCTAGGATCCTCTTTGTGAGGTACTTTTGTGGCCTCTCCAGTTGTTGCAGGTGTCTAGTGAGGTACATGTCAAATGGGGCATTGTACTCAATGATTGGCCTAATGAGGGAAGTGTAGAGGGAGACAATGACCATTTTCTTCCTGGATGCAAAACCCTTAGTAATGAGATGTGCCACATAGAAGGACTTTCTGACCACAGTGGCAATGTGGTGGGCAAAAGAGAGGTTACTGTCAACCTGTGTTCCCAGATCTCTTATAACGCCTTCTGTGTTCAGTGGACTACCATCAATGTGGTAATTCAGGGGAACTGGGTTTTTCCCAAAGGGAATGAAGACACATTTTTTGGCATTGAGCTTAAGGCCATGGTTCTGACACCAGTCATTGGTCTCATTGAGGCCTTTCTGTAGGATGTCAACATCACTTTGGGAATTAATAATAGCTCCCAACTTGCAATCATCTGTGAACTTTGTCAGCCAGAGTCCCTTCGTATTGGCCTGGACTTCAGAGAAGTAGATACCAAACAGAAGAGGACCCAGGACCGAACCCTGTGGGATTCCACTCATGACTGGTCAGCAGTCTGTCTTGGAGTCAGCTACTTTCACACTGTGGGTTCTATCTGTGAGCCAGTTTGCAACCCACCTAGTGATATAGGGGTTGATGCCTAGCTTAGTATGTTTTTCTATGATTCCTGAGTGGGGAATGGTATCAAAGGCCTTGGCCAGATCAAGGTAGGCTGTATAAACCACCTTACCTTCGTCCACAGCTCTGGTGATTGACTCAAAGAAGTCGACCAAGTTGAGCAGGCATGATCTTCCCTTCAGAAAACCAAACTGTGTAGGATCAAGAGTCTGGAGATTCCCTATATACTGGTTTATTAGGTCCATGATGATGCATTCCATAGCTTTGCATATCAGACTTGTCAGGCTAATGGTTCCTGGGGTCTGTAGTCTCTCCTCCTTTGTGGAGAGGGATGGCTGTAGCAGTGCGCCATTCGGTAGGGACAAAGCCTGAGGTGAGGCTGTGATTGAACAGGGCACACAGGTGAGGTGCCAGTTCACTCTGTAGTTCATGTAGAACACAGCCAGGGATACTGTCAGGTCCCATAGAAGCTGTATTCTTGGCATTGGACTGTGCTGTTTTAACCTGTGCAGCAGTAATATTGGGTGACTGGCAATCTACAGGTATTGTGATTGGTCCTTTCGGGAGGGAGGGGTAAAGTTAGCACTGAATCTGTCCATTTTTTTATCCTGCTCCCAAAGTAAAGGAGCACATATGGAGAAGATGGCTGTACAGGAATAGATAAAGTCACAGAAGTTGTGGGCATATCCTGTTATACTGCATCCCTACATGTAGGGATGCAGTAAACTCTCCCTTGGCATCTACTTTCTAGCAGGTACTAAGATGAAGAACTCTTCTTTCCCATTCTTTGAGACAGCAACACTCCAACAGTAACTGTTCTTGCCACCTAGTCCAGCTCTCCACACTCCTGGCTCAGGCCATCAGATTGGTGTGAAGTATGTAAATCACAGCCTTCATCAGCTCTGCTTTGGGGCCAGCCATGGAGCACAGTTCTGTATATCTGTAAAGTACTTATCAGGTCAGATGGGTAACAAAGTGTAAACCTTGACAACTGCAAAGAAAATGAATTGCATTTCTATATAAGCAGTGTAACTACCAACAAACGGTATTGTATGTTGAGGACTGCACAAATGCTTTTTTTTTGTTCTTTTCATTTTTTTCAATAGGTGTACGGTGATAAAGATACTGATGGCTTCTACCGTGGGGAGACAATCGGGAGAGTTGGCCTCATTCCATGTAATATGGTGTCTGAAATTCAAACAGATGATGAAGAAATGATGTCACAGCTCCTAACACAAGGCTTCCTTCCCCTAAACACACCCGTCGAGAAAATAGGTAATGGAAGAATTTCTGTTCCCTTACTATTCTGGCTTGTTAGCTTGACTGCCACTGCTGTGCTTACCTGCGTAAAGGCAAATGTACCCAACATGCAAGAATTAAATGAGCAACGTATTAGAGCTAAATGGGATCAATTCTGTGTCACTTGACCAACAGTCAAACAGAAAAAAAAAGCAGAACAACCTTCCGTTAAAGTTTTCTTTATTGTGGAATGTATGTCAACATAAGAATAATTATTGCGTAATGTAAGGGTGTTGGTCGTTGTAGACATAGAATATGACCCATGCTCCCTTTCAGCTTGCCTAGACCAGTATGACTGCTACTGCTTATACTAAATGAGGGTTAGTTCTGCGATGCGACACAGCACAGGACACACCACAGGGTCATTCTCATTATCAGCAGCATTGCATATAGTACATATATATGACACACCACAGGGTAATTCTCATTATCATCTGCATTGCATATAGTACATATATATGACACACCACAGGGCAATTCTCATCAGTAGCATTGCATATAGTACATATATATATGACACACCACAGGGTAATTCTCATTATCAGCTGCATTGCATATAGTACATATATATGACACACCACAGGGTCATTCTCATTATCAGCTGCATTGCATATAGTACATATATATGACACACCACAGGGCAATTCTCATCAGCAGCATTGCATATAGTACATATATATGACACACCACAGGGTAATTCTCATTATCAGTAGTATTGCATATAGTACATAAATATGACACACCACAGGACAATTCTCATCAGCAGCATTGCATATAGTACATATATATGACACACCACAGGGCAATTCTCATCAGTAGCATTGCATATAGTACATATATATGACACACCACAGGGTAATTCTTATTATCAGTAGCATTGCATATAGTACATATATATGACACACCACAGGGTAATTCTTATCATCAGTAGCATTGCATATAGTACATATATATGACACACCACAGGGTAATTCTCATCAGCAGCATTGCATGTAGTACATATATATGACACACCACAGGGCAATTCTTATTATCAGCAGCATTGCATATAATACATATATATGACACACCACAGGGAAATTCTCATTATCAGCTGCATTGCATATAGTACATATATATGACACACCACAGGGCAGTTCTTATCAGCAGCATTGCATGTAGTACATATATATGACACACCACAGGGCAATTCTTATTATCAGCAGCATTGCATATAGTACATATATATGACACACCACGGGGTAATTCTCATTATCAGCTGCATTGCATATAGTACATATATATGACACACCACAGGGCAATTCTCATCAGTAGCATTGCATATAGTACATATATATGACACACCACAGGACAATTCTCATCAGTAGCATTGCATATAGTACATATATATGACACACCATAGGGTAATTCTCATTATCAGCAGCATTGCATATAGTACATATATATGACACACCACAGGGTAATTCTCATTATCAGCTGCATTGCATATAGTACATATATATGACACACCACAGGGCAATTCTCATCAGCAGCATTGCATATAGTACATATATATGACACACCACAGGGTAATTCTCATTATCAGTAGTATTGCATATAGTACATATATATGACACACCACAGGACAATTCTCATCAGCAGCATTGCATATAGTACATATATATGACACACCACAGGGCAATTCTCATCAGTAGCATTGCATATAGTACATATATATGACACACCACAGGGTAATTCTTATTATCAGTAGCATTGCATATATTACATATATATGACACACCACAGGGTAATTCTCATCATCGGTAGCATTGCATATAGTACATATATATGACACACCACAGGGTAATTCTCATCAGCAGCATTGCATGTAGTACATATATATGACACACCACAGGGCAATTCTTATTATCAGCAGCATTGCATATAGTACATATATATGACACACCACAGGGTAATTCTCATTATCAGCTGCATTGCATATAGTACATATATGTGACACACCACAGGGCAGTTCTCATCAGCAGCATTGCATGTAGTACATATATATGACACACCACAGGGCAATTCTTATTATCAGCAGCATTGCATATAGTACATATATATGACACACCACAGGGCAATTCTTATTATCAGCAGCATTGCATATAGTACATATATATGACACACCACAGGGCAATTCTCATTATCAGCTGCATTGCATATAGTACATATATATGACACACCACAGGGTAATTCTCATTATCAGTAGCATTGCATATAGTACATATATATGACACACCACAGGGTAATTCTCATTATCAGCAGCATTGCATATAGTACATATATATATATATATATATATATATATATATATATATATATATATGACACACCACAGGGCAATTCTTGTTATCAGCTGCATTGCATATAGTACATATATATGACACACCACAGGGTAATTCTCATTATCAGCTGCATTGCATATAGTACATATATATGACACACCACAGGGCAATTCTCATTATCAGCTGCATTGCATATAGTACATATATATGACACACCACAGGACAATTCTTATTATCAGCAGCATTGCATATAGTATATATGTATAACACACCACAGGTTAATTCTTATTATCAGCAGCATTGAATATAGTACATATATATGACACACCACAGGGCAATTCTCATCAGCAGCATTGCAGATAGTACATATATATGACACACCACAGGGCAATTCTCATCAGCAGCATTGCATATAGTACATATATACGACACTCTACAGGGTAATTCTCATCAGCAGCATTGCATATAGTACATATATATGACACACCACAGGGCAATTCTCATTATCAGCTGCATTGCATGTAGTACATATATATGACACACCACAGGGCAATTCTCATCAGTAGCATTGCATATAATACATATATATGACACACCACAGGACAATTCTCATTATCAGCTGCATTGCATATAGTACATATATATGACACACCACAGGGCAATTCTCATCAGTAGCATTGCATATAGTACATATATATGACACACCACAGGGTAATTCTCATTATCAGCTGCATTGCATATAGTACATGTATGTGATGCTGGCAGTCACATGTCCAACAGAAGTGTCTGAAATTGTATCTCAGTAAACAGCACCAAATGCACTGCTTTCCACACATTTGGAACCAGGGGATTGCAGCAGACATTAGTTTGCTGAGGATGAAGGCAGTAATGAGTTCCAAAAGGAATATGCTGAAAGAAAAGCCATGGAAGACCATGTAATCATTAGCTTAAAGGACTGGCTTAAGTGAGAGATTGCATCTGCAAATAGGTCTGTATGGAATATGTGCTTCTTCTATTGTAGAAGGAAATGGAAGATAACTGGTGTTTGAAAATTATAAAGGTAAGGAATGACGCATTGTGGGTTATGTACAGCAACAGTTAGCAAAGCTGCAGAACTAGCATGGCACTTCACAAGTAGCATTCTCAGTAGCACAATGGAAGTATTAAAATATTCATACTAATGTACAAGAACCTTTCAGGTCATTCATTAAGTACTGAATGCACATGTAGCTACCTACAGAGAAAAAGATGAAAGGCGCTACAAGCTGACAGTGAATGGTTAGCAGAATCATTGACTAGGAGGAAGAATACAAGTTATGAAGTTAGACTGGCCAGCAAGCTGCCCCAAATGCAAGGTGCTCAACTGTACCACCATGGCTGACACATATTCAATAGCAGGCACATTTCACCAGAAAGATCAGCTGTGGATACAGGATTATGGAAACATAGATATGTTTTCCTCTCTCTGTGATGAAAGTTTAACTAATGTTATCAAAGGCAAAGTAAAAGAGAGCTAGTATCTGTAGAATGAGATGTGTGACAGACAAATGCTATGCTTATACACAAATACATATACACACTCCGTATTATTGCATGGTATGCCTCCTTGAGTAAGACCAACGATGGGTTCACAGCCTCCAGCCCTTCTGCACTCAATGTCTACTCCCATTCGTGATCCTAAGGGTGAGCAGCTACATGACTGGACTTCCTGAGAAGTCTAAAGCCTGCCTTACAAAAGGATAGATCAACTGGTAAAAGGAAACATGAGGGATCAGCTAATAAGGACCAGTTTGGTCTAATCATCATGGAATGGGTAAACGAAGTCCGGGACAGTGCGGGGTCTTTGTGGGTCAGGAGATGTGCTGGGAGACAAAACAAGTAATGATGAAGGAAAGCTGATAACCTTTATGAGTCTTTCTTTCAGAAGAAGGAAGTCACTCTGCAAGATAATAATCTCAATACTAGTAACCCAACACAAGCAATGTTTCAGGAGTTTATTCTGCAAGATATGGTTAGGTTAAACAGATGGGAATATGGTTTAGGAGCCACAAAACAATTAGTGAATAGTTCTTGAGGCTCGAAAGCACTCAGTTCTTTGAAATATTAAATGATTTTATTCCTCCAAGAGTGTGATAACCATATGTAATTAGCTTGTAAAGGCTATGTATATATTCTATTAATGAATGCACATCTGGTAACCAATTTAGTGTACTGGACTTTGCATCTCGTTTCAGGCAGAAAACAGCATACATGCAATAAAACACAATGATAAAGCATGAACATAGTGTTATGCTTCATTAATTATAAAATGTAAAACATAATGCAGGTACAACACTGTACATACTGTAGAAGAGTCATACTTTAGTAGATACCCTCAACTAAAATCTTCCCTATAGTTGGCTCTGTCAGCAGAAATGGGCTCCGTCCCTACATTAAATCTTTCCATTACCATTTCTGAAAAAACAAGTATTTCTTGAGCAGTAAGATAAGAAATTAGCAAAATGAATTTGTGATACTCTTTGTGAACTGTATGGTAGCTTAGTAAATGTATTTATTTATTATTTAGGCAGTCTAGTGATATGAAGTTGTTTTACATGCCTGACTGCCACACTTGCTACCAATAAGCCACTGAAGCTTGTGTGTGTCTGTTCCAGTCTGAAGAGGAAGGCATACACTGCTGTGTTTTGTAACTGATTTTTTTTTGTACTATATTACATTTGTTATGTTAGAATATATCACTGAATACTTAGTTTCATCTTTATGGAAAAAGGTTGAGAGAGAAAGACATTTTTATTTATTTATCTTATGTTGACTGGGCTAGTCTCACTAAGTTAGTAGCCTCTTTTTGGAGAAGACACAAAGTGGTATTTATATTACTAGGAGAAATGTGGCCAGAGAATCAGGGAACTTTCCCCTACTCTTTTCGATAGGTGCCATGCAATCTTTTACATCCACCTGAGCTACCACCAACTCGGGCAGATGGGGTTTCAGTTTAATGTCTCATCTAAACAATGACACACACAGCCGTGCGGCACCCCCCCCCTTATACTGCACTACAGTGTCAGTAATCTATGTCCCTGGTTTGGGAATGGAACCCACAGCCTTATGCACCAAAGGTGAGTGCACTACCTGTTACTCCATTGGCATACAAGGCAGAATGAAAATAATCTATTAGGTCCCCCTGGAAGAATGTCAAAAGAAACAAGGAGACCATTTTAATGGCAGAGCTAATTAGGTTCATAGGATGATACTAGGCTATTGGGCTGGAGGCCCTTATAAGCCTAGCCAAGAATTTCACCCATGTTCCCTCAAAGTCAGCACCTGTTTCCCCTATCCAACAGGGGCACAGGTGAGATCCCAGGGGTATATTTTCTGTTTCCCATCCAGTTGTCCAGGTTCCTCTTAAAGAGGGCTAGAGAGGTACTCTGCTTGACATGGAGAGGGAGTCTATTCCGCAGATGAGGGAGTTTTTGGGACACAAATCTATCCCGCCAATAAGTTCTGGCATACATTAAGTATGTGATTTAGGTGGTTGTATAGCATTAATAGGTTGGGGTGAGTAACCAAAGCACATTGACAAATAAGGGAAAGCAGCTTAACTAAGTATTTTGAAATTTAAGTTAAAGGACCACTCAACCTTAAATGACCAAAAATGTTTTTGTACCTTTGTTTTAATACATCAAAATCACTGTAAGTGCTTCTTATAAAAATGTAAGATGTTTTCCACAAAATGGCCATTATGGGCCCTGCTGTATTAATGCTATCTTGTTTTCCTGTTTTTATTTACCCTTCTCAGAATCCATTTTGAGTTCTGTTTATAAGAGTCATGCTAGACGTAAGAAGATGGTTATGTTTTCTCATGCCACTGAAATACACTGGCAGTTATGTGTGTGTTCCATACTAATCAAAAAGCTAGATTATTTTTAGAGGAAATCTGTCAGTGAAGAATTTGCAATGATAAGGGATAGATTATTACTAAACTTACGATCAAGTGGACCAATGAGAAACTCAGCCACATCACCCAGTACTCATAACTGTGTCCCTCTAAGTAGATTTCTTTCACATACCCCAAGTGAAAATTTGCAATCAACCATCCAGTCATCAAGAGTGGTTTTAAAGGTTGCTAAAGTACTCTCTTTAATGTGTAAGGACATATTGAATATGTTTATGCTGTTTAATGTAAGCAGTGTGCTGAACTGGTGGTTAACGGCACCACCTTCACTGATCAGGAGACAGCGAATTTACTGGCTGACAAATTCAGCTCTAATTTCACCCCTCACTACCCACCCACCAGCTACTCATTGTGAAATCCTTTCTCATATACTCCCCCAACCATTAGCAGGGATGAGGTTCTAGGGGTGCTCACTAAAGCCAAAAACACTGCCTCACTGGACCTCAACAATATCCCTGATTGCCTTCTCAATAGTCTAAAACACAACCTGTCAGGACCACTTGAAGACCTTTTCAACTATAGCCTCAAAACAGGTCACTTACCACATGAATGGAGGACCACAACAGTCATCCCTCTTCACAAGGGTGGACCATCAACCAATCCCCAGAAATTATAGACCCATCAGTCTAAGAAGTGCACAAAAAAGAGGAAACATTGCTGGAAACCAAAAAGTACTACATTGTTAAGGGAACTGGATGCCACCAACTAAATATAAGTTAAACAATTTTATTAGAGTAATCCAAAAGTAAAATAAGTTTTATTTATTTTATTTTATTTTATTTTACATTTGTTGACCGGGCTAGTCTAGCTGGATATATTTCCATTTTCAGTAGAGGCCCGGGGAGAAAAGCTCCACACAGATATGCAAAGTATAAAATATTGTTACATGGTAAAAAAGGAATACAAAACAAAATAAAAATAAAAACAGGTAGATTTACATTCTTGAGATAAAAACACTTGAGAAAAGTTCCAATAAACAGAGTAAAGTTTAAGAGAGCTAGATCAGAATATAATACAGTAAGAGTTATGTACCATAGATAAAAACACTTGTGAAACAGTACAGTGAGCAGAATATAGCTTAAGACAGCTCAAAACAGAATAGTAAGAGTTATATACAGTAGATCATATGAGGTAGTAGTATTTAAAAGCTAAGATTATTAGAGTTTAAATAGGGTCAGTCTAATTTACAAGTCAAAAGCATGTAAAGGTTTGGAAGTATGGCAAGAAGAGGAAGAAAGAGGGGTGAAGAAGATGGTTAGTCAGGGTTACTACAAGGGCATAGCCAGTGCATTTGAAGGTATTTTCTAAGGTTTTGTTTAAAGAGTGGTAAGGATGTAGTTAGAGTTAGTTCAGTGGGTAGTAGGTTCCAGTGTTTTCCTGCTGTGTTGGTAAATAGAGAGTCACCAGCTGTATTATTAGACTTTGTTAAACTGGCAAGAGGTTTGCTAGAAGAACGTAGGGAGTTCAGATTATTATATGGGACTATAAGTTTTGAGAGTATAGGGTATTATTGAGCTGGTAAAATAACTTGTGGGCAATTGTGAGTTGGGGATAATCAGATGGTTTTGGAATTCGAGCCAATTTAGTTGTCTAAGATTAGTACAGTGATGGGTTCTGAAGGGATTGCCAGTAGCAAATCTGGCGATATTATTATAGGAGGTTGCTAATTTGTTAAGGTTGGTTTTCTTAAGGTTGGTAAATATAGGTGAAGCATACAGGAGGGTTGAGATTAGATGGGAGTGGGCAATTTTGGCTCTGGCTGCTGAGGTTAAAAGGGTTTTATTCTGTATAAGGAGCCTATTTTTCTGTTTACTGTTTTAATGGTGTTGTTTATATGGTAATCAAATGAGAGATTATTATCAATGGTTATACCTAGAAGTTTAGTGGTAGTATCAGGGAGAATAACAGTTCCATTATTTGATGAGATTGAAAAGTCTAATGGGGAAGACCTAGTGGTGGGTGTAAAGAGAAGGAGTTTTGTTTTTTTAGCATTGAGAATGAGACAGCGTTTGGTAAACCATGTTTCTACAGTGTTGAAGACATCTTGAGTAAGAGAATATAGTTCAGATTGAGAGGTAGGTGAGCATATTAGTGTGGAGTCATCCGCATATTGAATACAAGTGGCTTGTGGAATTGCTACATGGAGATCATTAATAAATAAGGAGAAGAGAAGTGGACCAAGAATAGATCCCTGAGGGACCCCAATGGTAACAGGTAGAAAGGATGAGACTTGATTTTCCCAGAGAACTGCTTGTTGTCTATTGCTGAGGTATGATCTGAACCACTTTAAGGCTAGAGAATCATAGGAAAGAGATTCCAGCATATTGATTAAGAGGGTATGGTTAACCATGTCGAAAGCTTTAGAGAGGTCAATGAAAAGTGCAGATGAGAGGAGGTTTTTGTTACGATTTCTATTGATGGTATCTGTGCAGGATAGAAGGGCAGTAGTGGTACTATGTGATGGTCTAAAGCCATGTTGACAGTGTGCTATTAAGTTGTGTTGAGAGAGATGGCATAGAAGTTGTTTGTGAATGCATTTTTCCATAATTTTTGCTAGGGGTGATGAGAGCAATTGGCCGATAGTTGGAATAATCATTGGAGTTCCCACCTTTATGTAAGGGGATAATGTGGAAGATTTTCCAAATATTTGGGATGGTTCCTTCCTGGATTGTCCTATTTATAAGGATAGATATAGGATAAGCAATTTCCTTAGCTGCTGTTTGGAGAAATTGAGAAGGAAGTTGGTCAACCGATGGAGTACATGGCTTAAGTTTTTGTATAAGTTTATAGATGAGAGAGGTAGAGATGGGTTGTAATTGGAATTTTGAGAAAGAGTGTGGTAAGTTGATGGGAATGCTGGAGTTTTCCGAGATAAGTTGAGTAGCTAGAGATTGTATAGTGTCAGTGAAGAAAGAGTTGAAGGTATTGGCAGTTTGATGGGGAGTATTTGGATCTGCATCAAGTAGGGTGAGTGCTTTCATCCAATTGATAGTGAACTTCGTAAGATCAGTATGACAAGTCTAATATGCAAATCCTTGTAAGAAATTAGCATGGAAATAATCAACAAGGACATTGACAACATGCAGACACTGGATACATCCCAGTTTGACTTTGTTAAGGGAAAGTTGTGCCTACTTAATCTGGTTGATTTCTTTAAAAAGGTTGCCAAGGCAATGGATAGGTGCTTAGAAAGGTACATGCCAAAACAGTGTGTACTGCATACCTTAACCTAGCCAAAGGCATTTGATACAATACTCCAGTCAGGCATTTTTGATAAACTCTCCAAACTAGGCATAAATCCCTAAATAATTCACTGGAGTACTGGCTGGCTCAAAGATAGGACCCCATAAGTCAGGATTGGTCAGACCACCTCCACCAAGGGGCCAGTTATCAGCAGAGTACCTCAGAGGTGCATGCTGGACCCACTCCTGTTTGGCATCTACTTATTGGAAGTCAAGGCTAATGTCAGAGGCCTTTGGCTCACCAAGTTCACAGATGACAGTAAATTGTGAGCTATAATAGATTGCCCCCACAACAACAATGTCTTGAACAAGGGTTTAAGACACACAAATGGCTAGTGCCAAAGCCACAATTTAAAACTCAGTGCCAAGAACTGTATTATAATTCCCTTTGGAAAATTGTGCACCCAGGTTAATTATTCCATCAATAAAACACTTGCTAGGAGTCAGCCTGGTAGTTAGGGATATAGGAACGTACGTAGACAGTAATCTGACCTTTGATCATTGTGTAACAGAGATAGTAAGAGCATCTTTCTATGTCATCCAACTTATAGTTAAGGTTGTGGCATCCAAGTCCAAGGAAATTGTAGTACCACTCTACTCAGCCCTTAGCAGACCCATCATTGAGTGCAATACCCCCTTTGGCATGTAGGTAACCAGACACTTGCAATAGTTGGAATGCCCACAAAGGTTCCTCACCAGGAGAATCCCTGTCCTACACGGATCACCTAAAGGCCCTATCTCTGTATTCATTACCTTACTGGCTGCTGAGAGGCGATCTATGCCTGCCTGATAAGGCAACCTCAGATACAGCTCTGATGGATCTTTTGTACATCTGCAAAATAAAAACAGCACTAGAAACAGTAGATCCAAGGATTTGAAATTCACATGTGACATAAAAAGAACATGCTAGAGGGACAGGTATTTGACTCAGTATCACTGTGTTATAGAATATGCACCCCATCCATGTGAAGTAGAGTTTATCCCTGACCTTGTTCAAACAAAACCTTGACCATTGGATGGGAAAGTGCAGATTCACCCCTGGTCTGGCTCCCCATGTCTCTGGTGGACAGAGACTATCAGCAAGTAAAATGTTCTCCAGTTAACCCCACCACCACAAATCCCTTATTTACCTCCTTGCTAAATACCTGTTTCCTAGTAGATGCCCAGTGCACTCTGGGACAGATTGGGTTGGGGTGCACAGCTAGGCTTATAACGCCTTAGTGGTCATTAGCCTAGTAACATGCTATGAACTTATAAGGACAGCCTATTCCAGAAATGGGGAATATGTTCAGTTAGTGACCTCTCACACCATCTGGTGTTGATGAGGTGTATAAGTTTAGGAATCTCGTGCAGATGTTTACTTTGTAACTGGTTCTTTTTAGCTTAGGACATTCAAAGAATGCAGGGTCATGTATAGCACAGAAGGCTAAGCGCAGATTACACCTTAGGAATCTGTAGGACACTAGGACAGAGCTCTAAGGTTAGTGAGATCCAAAAATCATTTTGATGACAAAATGTTGAGGTCCCTCAAATTGGTGTAGGTGCTTAGAAAGGTACATGCCAAAGAGGTTAATGTATTCAATGATGGTCTTAATATAGGGGGAAGAAGATGGTATTGTAACTTCACTGAACCTTGAAGAGATACTACAAAGGATACCTTGTGCAAGGTAGAAGGATTGTCTAACCAACAGAGACACAATGGCCAAAACAGAATCTGTTATTAATATAGGTACCCAAGCCCTCATGACTGTCTTAGCTTTAAGTGGAATGTTAGCATATGTTAAGCTGTAGGGATACTGGATTCATCAAAAGAAACTATGCTGCACTTCCTGGCATTGAGGGTAAAAGCTCATGATTAACAGACCAAATGTGTTTGGTTTAGCCCTTGCTGGAGAATTTGCATACCAGAATGTGATTTGATAACCACCCCCAGTTTGCAGTCATCAGCAAACTTGGCTAATCAGTCACTTGTCATCAGCTTCCATGCCAGAGAAGTATATACTAAACAAGAAGGGCCCCAGTGCAGTTTTCTGTCTAGAACAACCAGTCCAAACATTAACAGAGTGGGTTCTGCCAGACAGCCATTTATTCATCCAGCTAACTATGTATACATTAATTTTGAGTTGGGAGAGTCTGTCAAAACCCCCAGGCTGGGAACAGTATCAAAGGCCTCAGTAACTCTTTAAAGAACTCAACCAGGTTGAGCAGATATGGCCTGCCTTTTGTACAACCAAACTGGTATGCCTCTAGGGATATAAGGTCAATTATATTTGTGTTTGTTAATTCAGTGATAGTGTTATTCCATAGCTTTGCAAGTAACACAACTGTGACTAACAGACCTCTAATTCTCAGGATACGTACAAGGACAACAATTGTGCAAGGGCACCTTAACACCTATTATCCACAGTTTGGGGTTTAGTCAGTGGAGAGACTCAAGCTGAAGAGCTGATGTTATTTTTTTAGATGGGACTTATGCCTTCTCTGCAGACATCTAGGGACATCATCAGGACCCATTTAGCTGGTATCATCAAATTTGGAAAGTGCCAAAATGGCTTGTTCTAAAGTGATTTTTTACAGAAAGGGCATGAGGGTTATGTAAAGCTGGAAGAGAATTTGTCCACCGAAATATTAGCAATGTCTCCAGGGTCGGAAAGCAGTTACCATTAGAGAGATGCTCATTACAGAAATGTTGGTTACTTCTAAGCTTACAGCAAAAACTCCAAAACCATGACTTACAAAACCAAAAAGGAAAAGAGAATACCAACAGTGTAATAGACAGCCTATGCAACTTTAATAAAACAATAAAATTAGTGTTTTCGTCTTACATTTCATAAAACTTCATCAGATAAATATTAAATTCTCCAAAACTAATATAAATAGTACAAAAGCAGTCACATGATTCAGTCAGCAGCTAATTCATACTTAAAGCAAAATGGTGATGATGGAAGAGAGTTTGTAATAATCCTGAATTGTCCCTAGCTGTATTGTAATGCATCATCTTCAGTTCTTCTCTTACACTCTGCATTTACCAAAACATTTGCTTACTTTTATTTAACTGTTTAGCTTCACCAGGAAAGCTTACCTTTAGTACCTCAGATTGGTTTGGTTGTTGTTGTTACTGGTATAAGGCTGCATTCATGGAGGGTTGTACTCTGTTCACCCTCGCTACATTCAGACTCACTTTGTTCCTCTATCCTCACTCCAATACCTACTACCCCCTCTCACACTACATTTAAACTTGGTTATCTCCACCTATTTCATCAATCTGCCAGTGACTACTAACTTTCTCAACCCCACCTTTCTTCTTAGAAACCACCCATAATTATATCATCATAACAAACCACTCCTTCTGAAATTAATATTCATTTTATCTCTTTCCACATTTATATCTTCCATAATCATTTATATCGCACACACATATTCTATATTACCTGCATTCATAACTCTATAACATTTTCATTAGTTTCATAATCTGTGTAATCTTTTTGATCATCCCCCCTTTTTTAACCACTGTAGAAAATTATACTGTCCTGTATTCTTCCCAGCATTTAACTCCTCCCTAGTTTCTCAGTCTTTGCTCTTCTCAGCAAAATTCCCTCCATACTTTGTTTATCCACTCTGTCCTTTGCAACCCTGCCATCCCAATGCCCCAGACACACACACACTTATACTGGAAGAGCCACACCCATTTGTATCCCCCCAGTAAACATCCCTTAAAGGAATACTGTGTTCATCCCTCATACTCCACATTTTCTAGATCTTAAAGCCTCCACTGCAGTTACTTCACAATAGAAACACACATAACTATAACATACATTTACATTCTCCTGTTATCAATTATTTTCCTTCGACCCTCACACAAAAACCCAGAACAGTTCCTTCACTGCCACTGCCTCCATATATCAGACTACATTAATAACTACACACATACCACCTACCCATACCTATACACATACTACCTACCCATACCCCATACCCACAAACATACTACATACCCATACCCCATACTACATACCCATACCCCATACCTACACAAATACTACCTATCCATTCACTGAGCTGAATAGAGGAGGGGGACTTACAACTACGATCTGTAACATATAACAATAAGTATCCTGTTTTCTTGCTTATTTTTGCTAGTTATTGCTTATTCCTTACCATTTATTGCACTTTTTATTCTCTGCTGCCTACTTTTTATTGTATTTATTGCTATAAAGTAATCTGCACTGTTGTACTGCAATTGTCTTCCTTACTGAGCCTATTAAATCACTTTTGTTACTGCCTCACTGTTTGTAAAGCTTTTTAGCTAGTTTCACTGTGTGAAAGGTATTAATTGGAAATTTTCTCCATTTGTTAAGCATCTGTTTGTTGTTCTGATTTTTCTCCCAAGGACTGTATCATATAACTGAATTGTTTGCAGTTAAAAGCATTATCTAGAGTCTCCTTGCTCCTTTTTCTGTTTAAAACTTTCATTTAGTGTCTCACTGCTGTTTTTCTGCTGTGATAAACATTTCTGTAGTGTTTTCTGCCTAAAACAGTGTAGCTAGTAGCTTTAGCATAGTTTCCCACTCTCTGTTCCTATTGTTGTCTTGTTCTTAAACTTGGTGGCTTTGCAGTTGCCTGTCCCTACTGCAAATTTGATTTGGGGCACTACTTCCACACTCATCTCATTAGATCATTCTACCTAATACAGACAGAACATTTGGGAAGGCCAACTCCCTTAGTTTCTTAACCTTGAATTAGCTTCTGTTCTTCATTTCTCCCTTTCTACTTTACTAAAAAACACTTTATGCAGCTGCTTTTACAGTATTTGTGTTTCCTACTCCTCTATTCTTCATTTTGCTTTTTCTGCTACGTCTTCTCTAAAGTGTTCAATTGCCTCTTTTCTGCTGAATTTATTACTGCTTGTTTTTAGTCTTTTTAAATTGTAAATGTTATTCTAAGCCTCTTAGTTTTGGTTTAAGCACATGGGCTTTAGGTCTACCACTTGGCTCTCCCTGGCCTCTCTCCTTCAGATTCTGACAAATATGGATAGACAATTTCCTATGTTTTTTCCTGCCAGCCTGGTTGATATGGGCATCCTGAGACAGTGCAGCAACTGTCTCATGTACATAGACAACCATCTACTACTACTACCTAGGAACACAATTTGTGAGAGATGCAATTACATTAAGAACCTAGAGGCTATTCTCTCCCTCACAAGCCAGTATATCTGGCACTGAGAAGGCTATCAACATAATCACTACACCTCAAATACCACCCATAACTACACAGCACACACCACATATGCAGAGGGTCTCAACAAAAACAAACCCAAACAAAGGAGACCTCAGATGCAAAAACACATTCAAACTCCATACCCTCCACACCACACCTAGTCCACACACCTGTGTCTCGCAACCACTAAGGCCTAACTATAAACCCAACATATTAGTCATAGGAGACTCCATTGTGGGGCACATAGATGTGCCTCTCGCCTGGCTGGATAAGGAGAAAGTCACGGTTAGTTATCTGTCAGGTGCCAGAATCCACCATATCACACACACACTCAAGTCTCTCAAAGACAGGTACTGTTATGACTCTATCATAGTCCATGCTGGGATGAACAACTTAAGATGTACCTCCTTGGACTATATGAAGAGAGACATGATTGAACTCACTGAATTTGTGTCCCAGACATGTATGTCCCTAGCCTTAAGCAGCATTCTACCGTCACCCAGAGTGATGCCTCAGTACAAACAGAAAATGATTGACTTTAACAATTGGCTTAGTTTCTGGTGTCATTCCAAGGGGATCCAGTACCTGACAGCCTGGGAATATATGATCGACAGACCACAATGCTTTGCTAGAGGTGGCCTGCATCTGTCTCACTTGGGCTTCAGGCTTCTGGCAAAGAACCTTGCCTCCCCTCATAGTGCTTATTTTAGGAAAAGTCATGACGTCGATACAACCAACATAAAAATTTCAACAAAACACAAATTAAAGGTCATGGCTGTTAAATGCTAGGAGTCTAAACATGAAACTGCACCCAATGCAAGCATTCTTAACCCTGGACAATGCTGACATTTGTGCAGTCACATAAAATCAGGATCAAAGCTGCAGAGAGCACTCCAGCCTTACTTGATTACTCATCCTATCATATAGTCAGACCCCAAACTGTGGGCAGCAAAGCCAAAGGAGGTGGAGTTTCAGTATATATTAAAGACACACAGACCTCCATGCTAGTCAAAGAGTATGACGCACAGGAGACACTCTAGGTGCAGTTAACCATTGACAAACACCCCTATTCAAATCATAGCTAGCTACAGGCCCCCAAATGTGTCTCAAGATGCCCACTCTACCTATCTGGACCACTTTGAATCTATCAACATTCAACCCTTTACTCTGATCCTGGACGACCTTAACTACTCAACCATTGACTGGAAAAACTACTTGTGCCAGAACACAAATCCCCAGAGATTCATCGATTTTATCAGTGCAAATACCTTGGAACAGCTAGTCAATACCCCCACAAGAGGTGATAATATCTTGGACTTGGTATTAACCAACATGAGTAACCACTGCAGCACCCATACAGTATCATCCTTTCTGGTAAGATCTGACCATAAAGTTGTCACTTTCGAAGCCAGCATCTCCTCAACCCCCTCTAGCTAGAGTCAAACAAATAAACTTCTCCAAAGCTGATTACAGCCTCCTGAGGGATGGTATAAACAGCTTCACAGCCCCTTCTCCCTCTGTAGGAGCTGTCAGCAATGTCCATATCTACATCAAAGTATGATACGAGCACATATAGATGCATGGAATCAGGAATACCTGACAGGACAAAGTCATCTTCCGCAAGGAAGAGTAAACCTGTCTGGTGGACATCTGCAATAAATAAACTATATAATAAAAGGAACAAATTGCTGTCCAGGACCAAGAAAGAGTAGGTGCCCAATTGGAAGCAATCTCTCCTTAGCCCGAACAAGCAAATAAGAGCACTAGTGAAATACTCTAAAGCCAACTTTGAGTCCAAATTGGCCACATCTACTAGAGACAATCATAAAGCCTTCTTCACATATGTCCACAGTCTCATAGGATGCATCCAGATCTGTTCAGAACTGGTGGTTAAGGACACCACATACACAAATGCTGTAGATATAACCAACATACTTGCTGACAGATTCAGCAAAAATTCACCCCTCTGCCCCCCCATCAGTAAACCGGGACATCCCCAGTGCCTGCCCCCCTCCCCTTATCTCTAGGGAACAGGTCATCACTGCCTTCTGAAAGGCAAAAAATACAGCCTCCATGGGACTCAATAACATCATAGGTAATAACACCCCCTTTGGCATGTACCTCGCAAAGCACATAAACTCAGGCATGAACCTGCAGCACCATTAAGAGCCATATTCAACCAAAGCCTGAGTGCCAGCTTTGTCCAGCCCAGTGGAGGACAGTCTCTGTCATTCCTTTAGACAAAGGTGGAGCATCCACTGATTCGAGAAATTATAGACTTTTCAGCCTAACTAGTCAGATTTGCAAGGCCATGGATTGGATTATCATGGACCTCATTAACAGGCACATTGGCAACCTCCAAACACTCAACCCCACACAGTTTGGCTTTGTCAAGGGGAGGTCATGACTGTTAAATCTGGTTGACTTCTTTGAGACAGTCACCAAAGCCATGGGTGAGGGAAAGATGGTGCACATCACTTACCTTGACCTGGCCAAAGCCTTTGACACTATTCCCCACTCAGGCATAAAAGATAAACTCTCTCAATTAGGCATCAATCCATATGTTACCAGATGGGTAGCAAACTGGCTCACTGATAGAACCCACCTAATCAAAATAGGGGAAGCCACCTCAAGCAGTAGACCCGTAATGAGTGGCGTACCCAGGGAACAGTCTTGGGCCCTCTGTTATTCGGGATATACTTCTCTGAGGTGCAAGCCAAAACCAGTGGGCTATGGCTGACCATGTTGGAGATGACTGCAAGTTGGGAGCAGTCATCAATTCCACAAGTGATGTGGACATCCTCCAAGAGGATCTCACCCAAACAAATGACTGGTACCAGAAACATGGCCTCAAGCTGAATGCCAAAAAATGTGTCATCCCTTTTGGGGAGAGTGATGTCCCCACATATTATCACATTAATAACATCCTAAGCACACAATCAGTCATGAGGGATTTGGGCACCCAGGTTGATAGCAACCTGACTTTTGACCACCATGTTGCTTCCATTGTATGGAAAGCTTTCTACATGGCCCAGCTCATAAGTAAGAGTATTCCGTCCAGGGACAAGGAGGTCATAACATCTCTGTATTCTTCCCTAATAAGGACAATTATTGAGTATAACACCCCCTTTGGCATGTACCTCGCAAAGCACATGCAGCAGCTGGAGAGACTACAGAAGTTCCTCACCAGGGAATCTAGGGCCTCAAACATCTACCTTACACAGATAGGCTAAAAACCCTGTCCCTCTACTCAATTTCATACAGACTCCTCAAAAGTGACTTCTGTCTGGCATACAAAGCAATCTCAGACCCCACCTTGATGGGACTGCTGCATATCCACAAGTCAAGCTCCACTCAATTAACCTGCACGCTCAAATTCAACCTGGTCTGTGACATCAATATGACTTGCTGGTGGTACAGATTTGTGTCCCAGAGACTCCCGCATCTGTGGAATAGACATCCTCTCCACATCAAGCAAAGTATCTCATTATCCCTTTTGAAGCACAGCCTGGATAACTGAAGGGGAAACAGAAAATACATCCCTGGGATTCCACTTGTGTCCCTGCTGGACAGGGGCTTTGGGTGCTGACTTGTCTAAACATGAGCTAAACTCTTGACTAGGCTTGTAAGGGTCTCAGGGCCAATAGTCTAGTAACTTCCTATGATCCATACCCCATCCCTCCACACATACTACCTACCCATACCCAATATCTACACACATACTACCTACCCATACGTACATGCATACTACCTACCCATGCCTACACTCATACTACCTACCCATACCCCATAACTACACATATAATCCATACTCATACCTACATGCATACCACCTACGCATACCCCATACACATACCTACCCATACCCCATACCCACACACATATTACCTAACCATACCACATAAATACACATAGACTACCTACCCATACCCTGTACCTACACACATACTACCTATGCATACCCCATACCAACACAGACATACTACCTACCCATACCCCATACCCACACACATACTACCTACCCATACCCACACACATATTACCTACCCATACCCCATAACTACACACATACTACCTACCTGTACCCCATACCCACACGCATACTACCTACCTATACCACATACCTACACAAATACTACCTACCCATACCCCATACCTACACACATATTACCTACCCATACCCCATACCTACACACATACTGCCTACGCATACCTACATGCATATTACCTACCCATACCCACACACATACTACCTACCCATACCCCATAACCATACACATACTACCTACCCGTACCCCATAACAACACACATACTACCTACCTGTACCCCATAACCACACACATACCACCTACCCATACCCCATAACCACAAACATACTACCTACCCATACCAAATACCTACACACATGCTATCTACCCATACCCCATACCTACATGTATACTACCTACCCATACTCCATACCTAAACACATACTACTTACCCATACCCAATATCTACACACATACTACCTACCCATACCCTATACCTACACACATAATACCTACCCATACCCCATACTGACACATATGCTACCTATCTGTACCCCATACCTACACACATACTACCTACCCATACCCAATACCTACATACATACCCAATACCTACACACATACTACATACCCATACCCTATACCTACACACATACTACTTACCCATACCCATACAGATACTACCTACCCGTACCCAGTACCTACACACATACTACCTACCCATACCCAATACCTACACACATACTACCTACCCATACCCCATACCTACAAGCATACTACCTACCCATACCCCATACCTACATGCATACTACCTACCCATAGCTTAATGCATACTACCTACCCATATGCTATACCTAAACACATACTACCTACCCATACCCCATAACCACACACATATTAACTACCTGTACCCCATAACCACATACTACCTACACATACCTATATGTATACTACCTACTCATACCCCATACCTGAACGTATACTACTTTACCACTTACCCATACCCAGTACCTGCACACACACACTACCTACCCATACCCTATAACCACACACATACTACCTACCCATACCCCATACATGCACATATACTACATACCCATACCTACACACATAATGCCTACCCATACCCAATACCTACACGCATGCTACCTACCCATACCCTGTACCTGCACACGTACTACTTACCCATAACCCATACCCATACAGGTACTACCTACCCATACCCCATAACTACACGTACTACCTACCTGCACCCCATACCCACACACATACTACCTACCCATACCCACACACATACTACCTATCCATACCCTATACCTACACAAATATTACCTACCTGTACCCCATACCTACACGTATATTACCTACCCATACCCCATACCTACACACATACTACCTACCCATACACTACACACATACTACCTACCCATACCCAATACCTACACACATACTACCTGCCCATACCCTATACCTACACACATACTACTTACCCATACTCCCTACCCATATGCATACTACCTACCCATACCCCATACATACCACATACTACCTATCCATACCCAATACCTACACACATACTACCTACCCATACATCATACCTACACACATACTACCTATCCATTCCCCATGCCCATACACATACTACCTACCCATACCCCATACCTACACACAGATTACCCTCCCATGCCTACACACATACTACCTATCCATACCCCATACTCACACACATGCTACCTATACATACTTACACACATACTACCTACTTGTACCCCATAACTATACACATACTACCTACCCATAGCTACACACATACTACCTACCCATGCCCCATTTCTACATGCATACTACCTACCCATACCCAGTACCAACACATATACTACCTACCCATACCCCATATCTACATGCATACTACCTACGAATACCTACACTCATACTACTTACCCATACCCAGTACCTACACACATACTACCTAACCGTATGCCATAACTACATACATACTACCTACCCATACCCCATCCCTACACGCATACTACCTACCCATACCCAATACCTTCACACATACTACTTACCCCTACCACATAACTACATATATACTACCTAGTCATACCTACACACATACTACCTACCCATAACCCAGTGCCTATACACATACTACCTACCCCTATCCCAGACCTACATGCATACTACCTACCCATAACACAATACCTACACACATACTACTGACCCGTACCCCATACCAACACATACATACTACCTACCCATACACTGTTAAACTTTTACATCACATTGCACCAATGCCAGCATCCAGCTCACATGCATGGAACATATCAGGATTACAATACGTCATCTCTGATTATGGTAGAAAACCCCGGTTATACCCAAAACTATACACTCCAAAAGTAATACTCAAATTTAGTCCCCACTGTCTTTATACTTTTGTTAAGGGGCAGCAATGAGCCCAATTCAGGACCACTTAATGCCTCAACTCAAGCCAATAAACACCATCTTATTAACTGCTCCCTCTGATGCCCATAGTATCAAGTACAAAATTGACCAAATTAATACTTTTATCATACAACATAATCTTGACATTATAGGTATTACAAAAACGTGGCTGAAACATGACTCCCCTAATCTTCACCACCTCATACCAAACTATTCATGCTTACAAGATTACAGAACAGGCAAAAGACTTGGGGGAGGAGCATTCATTTTCTTCACAGACAACCATAACCCCATCATTGTTGCACAAACTAACAGTAACTCAGAATCCAATCTTAATTGGATCCTTTTAGAATTTCCAACAAGCAACCAAAATGCCCTTGTCTATAGCCAGTGTATATCTATCTCCAACAACCTCACTGCCAAAATTCAATACCTCCAAAACTGTAACCCAATAATTCTTGGAGACTTTAACCTTAATTACTTAGGAACAAAGCCATAGATATGTCAGAATTCCTGGCCAGCTTATGTCTTACCAAAATCAACTCTGAAGGCATTAGATTAAACCTTCAATCCTATATGCAGATCTTACTAGATCTTGTAATAACTAATAATAATCATTTCCTTAAAGCCATTTGTTCATCCAGTATTTCCAATGGAGTATTTTCTAGGGAATTTTTAATATCTGCCAACTCATTACACTCAGAGAAACATATGTTGCCAATTACCTCTTTCTTCTCCATCACACCTCCAACATTTCCTATCTACCTGAGGAAAAATTCTTAGAAGTCTGCTTAGGGTATAAAAATACCTATGCAAACACAACCAAACATCCTAAATCTTCTGGACTTTAATTGCATACTTGGGAGCCATACTTATGTCTCCAATTGTTTTCTTGTAAATTTATTTTCCAGTCTCTGTTCCCAAACGTTTCTAACCTTCTCTGATTAATTATTATAGTCATCATGCAATATTATATATGCCATACTAATTACAGTAGACAGTCAATTATCCGAACATCGATTATCCGAAACATCAATTAACCAAACTCAGTCTTACAAAGTTTTTGGGTAGGAAAAAATCATAAAGTCTGAATATGTAAATGTTATACGTATTAGCTTGTGCATGTTTTTTAACTTGTAGCCTGCTTCCATGTAAAATATTCTTTATTATCCACTGGACTTGCTGAATGGTTGAAAAGTATATTTCTTGATTGCAGAAAAAACAAGATTTTAGACTTTTTTTTTATCCAGTTCAATGTATGTTTTATTATCCGAACAGTTTGATTCCTTGAACAGTTTGATTACCCAAACTACCCTTGGTCCCAATTAGTTTGGATAATCAACTTTCTACTGTATCTCTTTTTCAACAGCTGCTTTTGTTCAAGATTCAACTAAAAACTCTACCAGAGCTGATCTTTCACTTAAAATTCTCCTATTCCTTTCTCTTTGCCTGTACACTGAGATAAAGCCCTGGTAGGGAAGGATGTCTATAGCCTGCATTCCAAATATCTTCTTGGTCTCATCTCACTCTATTACTTTTCTTGCTTGAGTTATTTGCTGCCAATATCTTGGTTCCTTTGTCATGTTTCTCCAATACATTTCAACCTTCCCTTGCCTATTTTCTGTACCCCTATTTGCAGTCATCCCTCTCAGCAAAATCTCCTTTCTCCATTCTCATAGTGGCTTAGTTCTCAGAATACTTTCTGCTACTTTATGAATATAATATTCTGGATGGTTGTTATTATTCTCCTTAAAGATCTGCATCCAAAATTTCATTCTCTCTCTCTCTCTATTTCTTGAACTTCCCCCTTGCTTCATCATCATCTCCTTCCACTTTAAATTATACCTTCTGCATGTGTTATGTTTATGAACCTTAACTGTGTAGCTCTAAAATGTCCCTTCAAATCAGGTAAACCTAAACCACCTTGTTCAATAGGATGAATCATCTTAATCCCACTTAATTCTTGCCATTTTCCCTGCCATATTAATTCGTTCAATTTTTTATTATTGTCCACAACTTCTCCTCGGGTTGATAAAAGTATGCCTGAACCATATACAAGAGTAAAGGTACTAAAAACATTTTCACTGCTTCTTTCTTACAATCCATATATGTAACTGAAGCCCTTTTAATCCATTCCCCTAAATACTTCATCTTGTCATGTTCCTATAAATAAGGGTATTGCTGAACCAATCTGTGCGCAGGTACATAATTTACAGCTTTATAGCCTTTGTTTTATCTTCATTAATTGTATATCCCAAAAGACTTGAAACTGAATCAGAATGATACACAACACTGAAATATCCTTTTCTGGATTTATCAATTACAAAATAATATCATCTGCAAATAAAGTCAACTTTTCTTGATTACCTTACCATTTATATCCTCATATTTCTGAGTCTCTTATTTCTTTGCCAATGGCTCTAAATAGAAAGCAAGTAACAGAGGAGAAAGGGGACGCCCCTGCCTGTTCCTCTGTTCAAAAACAGCTTATCCGAGAGGAAGCCTCTCACGTTAATTCTTGCCTCCAGTCTTTCATATATCCTTTTAATTAACCTTAATATTGTATCAGGGAATACAAATGCTTCCAATGTCCTACTCATAAAATCCCAGCTTACTCTGTCAAATGCTTTCTTTACATCAACACCCACCAACAGCAGAGGTATTTTCTTATATTCTGCTTTCTTCTGGATCATCGTTAATCTATTAATGTTGTCATATGTTTGCCTCCCCTCCAGAAAACCACCCTGATGCATATCTATCAATGTTGGCAACACCTTTGCCATTCTTTTTATTAGTATAGACATAAACACTTAATAATTGTGTTTTAAAATTGAAATGGGTCTATATGAAGCTGGGTCCGAAAGGTCTTTGCCCTCCTTAGGTAACACAACCACCACAGCTTTCTTCCAAAATGTTGGTGCTTCCCCTTCATTTAAAATACTGTTAAAACATCTTCTAGATATTTATCACTTTCCTCCATCCTAATTTCAAACTCCACAGGAGCACCATCTGTTCCTAGAGACTTTTCTGAAGACTGATTATACATCACTATTTTTACCTCATCACCTCATATCTTAACTGTTAGTTGTTGAGCCTTATCTACCTCTAACCTTGGCATAATTAAGTTTTCCATAAATATTTATGTTTGTACTCTTTCTTGATTTCCACATTTCTCTACTTTACACAGGTTTTCATAAAATATCCAGGATATTTCTAAAACTTCTGCAAGATCTCTGGTTATTTTTCTTGTTATAGGTTCCCTAAGTTTGGTGACAGCCCTTTCAACACTCAGTTCCCCAAGTCATTTTGCTAAAAGTTTTTGTGCTCTGGACTTATCAAAAATAGTTGCTTAACTGCAATCTTTCTAAACTCCTGCATATTGTCCAGATACTCCCTTACTTTCCCTTTAGCACTTTGCATTTGCACCTCTTCTTGTTCTGTGAGATTCCCCTTATTCTGCAGTTCTTTAACCTTTGTCAGCCCCTCTAAGTAATCTCTTTTACCTCTTATCCACATCTCTGCTCTTTTATTTCAACCCTATTTTTTAACTCCATTTTATCCCACTCACTAGCTATAACTTCTATTATATTTCTTTTTATTATATTTCTCTTATATTTTTGTCTTCCCTAATAACTTTCAAATAATTTCCACTACTCATTCCTTAAATTCTTCTAATTTTAACAGGTAGGAGGGAGAGCCCTGTTATTTTATTTTTCATTCATTATCCTGCATTTTTTTATTGGTTTTTATTGGTGCACGATCAGAAATTGTTACTGGATGTGTGCCAAAGCTTTCAATTAAATGCACATGTTCCTGTGAAATATTTATATCTAGTCTAGCCCAGTTGTTGTTCATAGGTTCATATGTGTGTGCTAGACTAATGGCCCTGGAGCCCTTACAAGCCTAGCTCAAAAACAGTTGTCCAGGCACCGTGCCACCCAATGTTAGTTCACAGTGCCCATATCCAGTAGGGCAACTGGAACGATCCCTGGAGTGAACTTTCTGTTACCCATCCACTCATCAAGATTTCTCTTGAAGAGGGCCAGCGATGTGCTCTGCTTGACATGAATGGGAAGCTTATTCCAGAGTATGGGCAGTCTTTGGGAGATGAACCTGTCCATCCAGCATTTTCTGTTAATTGTGGCAATAAGGTTGTGATCTCTGGAGCGTGTGGCATGGGGGGATTGGGATTTCTTTAGGTGTAGCATTTCAAGTAGGGCTGGGTCGGACCTGGTTTTGTAAGCCAAGGAGAGATCACTTCTAAGTAGACGATAAGAGACTGAGAACAGCTGAAGTTTCTTGAGTCAGCCCATGTCGAACATGAGTTTAAGGCATAGGATCCTTTTTGTGAGGTACTTTTGTGGCCTCTCCAGCTGTTGTAGGTGTCTGGTCAGGTACATGCCAAATGGGGCATTATATTTGATGACTGGTCTAATGAGGGATGATGACATCTTTCTTCCTGGATGCAAAACCTTTGGTTATAAGATGTGCCACATAGAAGGACTTTCTGACCACAGCAGCAATGTGGTGGTTGAAGGTGAGGTGACTGTTGACCTAGGTGCCCAAATCTCTTATGGCTCCTTCAGTGTTCAGTGGGCTCCCATCAATGTGGTAATTCGTGGGAACTGAGTTTTTTTCAAAGGGGATGATAACACATTTTTTGGCATTAAGCTTCAAGCCATGGTTCCACCACCAGTCATTGGTTTCAGAGAGGCCCTTTTTGTAGGCTGTCTGCATCACTTGGGGAGTTGATAATGACTCCTAGCTTGCAGTCATTAGTGAACTTGGTCAGCCAGAGTCCTTCTGTGTTGCCCTGGACTTCGGAGAAGTAGATGCCAAATAGGAGATGGCCCAGGATTGAGCCCTGTGGGACTCCACTTGTGAATGATCGACAGTCTGACTTGGAATCTGCAACTTTCACTCTGTGGTTCCTGTTTGTGAGCCAATTTGCAACCTACCTAGTGATGTAAGGATTGATGCCTAGTTTGGTGAGTTTATCAATGATACCTGAGTGGAGAATGGTATCAACGGTCTTGGCCAGGTTGAGGTAGGCTGTATGCACTGCCTTATCCTCATCCACAGCCTTGGTGATTGCCTCGAAGAAGTCAACCAGGTTCAGCAGGCAGGATCTTCCCTGGACAAAGCCAAACTGTGTGGGGTCAACAGTTTGGAGATTGCCTATATCTTTGTTAAGCAGGTCCATGATGATGCGCTTCATAGCTTTGCATACCTGACTCATTAGGCTAATGGGGTGATAGTTCTCAGGGCCTGTAGCTGCTCCCCCTTTATGGAGCAGGATGACTGTACCTCGGGGAGTGATATATAAATTCTGTCCAAGTTCCTACTACTGAATTCACATCTTCCATATCAAATATTTTCATAAATGTCTTCAGAAAAATCTATCCTTTTTTATTATATTGTCCATTTTAGGTCCTGCTGATACACCTTCATTATTGAAATCAATTTATAGGTTCATAGGTGTTTACTAGACTAATGACCACAAGGGCTTTTTTAAGCCTAGCCATGCATCCCAACTCTTTGTCAAGTTCTGGTACCTTTGATAAATGTAAGCATGGGCCTGGGAGATGAACCATTTACAGGTTACCTGTTTGCATTAGAGACATAGGTGCTAAACCAGGGATGAATTTCTGGTTTCCCATCCAATTGTCCAACTGCACTTGAATTGGGTTAGGGAGGAACTCTGCTACACATGGATGGGGAGCCTGTTCCACAGACAGGGTAGTCCCTGGGATACATACGTATATGTCCAACACGTTCTATTTATATCACAGGCAAAGTTTAAGTTTTTAGAATGGGTAATTCTGCTACTGCTTGTTTTCTGGATATACAGGAGGTCTATCAGACTGGGGTCATGCCAGGCATAGATCTCCCCTCAGAAGCCTGTAGGAGACTGAATACAGGGATACGGCCTTGAGGCAGTCTGCATAGGACATATTACTTATGCCCTGTATTCTTTTAGTGAGAAACCTCTGTGGATGTTCCAGTTGTTGGATATGCCTGATTAGATACATACCAAAGGGTGCACTGTACTCAATGATAGGTCTGATGAATGCTGAATACAGTGGAACAATGACTTCCTTGGACTTAGGTGCCATACCTTTGTTTATAAGTTGTGCAACATAGAATGATTTCCTCACCACTGTAGACATGTGATGATTAAAGGCTGGATTACTATCTATGTGTGTCCCTAAGTCCCTGATAAATGGGTCATCTCTAAGGGGTGTGTTGTCAATATGATAGTTTCCGGGGATGGATGAATTCCCAAAGGATAGTATTATGCATTTCTTGGCATTTAGTTTTAGTCTATAGCTCTGACACCAGTTATTTGTCTGTGTCAGCCCCCCCCGGAGAATATTTGTGTCAGTGTGAGATTCAATGACAGCTCCTAATTTGCAATCATATGCAAATTTAGTAAGCCAGAGGCCACTGACACTGGCCTTGACTTCATAGAAGTAAATGCCAAAAAGGAGGGGTACATGGACTGATCTCTGAGGGACACCACTTGTGACTGGCCTCTTTGTAGAGGTGGACTCCCCAATTCTAACTTCCTGGGTCCTGTCTCTGAGCCAGTTGGCTATCCACTGGGTGACATACGGATTCATACCTAACCTCTTGAGTTTGTCAACAATGCCCGAGTGGGGTATTGTGTCAAATCCTTTGGCCAGGTCTAAGTAGGGAGTGTGAACAGTTTTGCCCTCATCCATTGCTTTGGTGACCTTCTCAAAGATGTCCACCAGGTTGAGTAGGCATGATCTGCTCTTGACGAAACCAGACTTGGTTGGTCCAGTGTCTGAAGGTTTACCATATCTCTACTGATCATATCCATGACAATTCTTTCCATGGCATTACATATAAGACTAGTGAGACTTATCAGCCTGTAGTTTCCAAGGTCTGTAGGTGGCCCACCTTTGTGCAGAGGGATGACTGTTTCCTTTCTCCATTCATGAGGCATGAAGCCTGTTTGGAGGCTACAGTTAAATAGTAATTCCAGCAGCCCTGATAAGTCATGTTTTATGCTATTTAGAAGGCATCCTGGGATATTGCCTGGGCACACTGATGCAGTGTTCTTGGTCTTAGAGAGAGCATTATGGACCTGTTCCCAAGTGATAGTACGGGGAGTTATATTTGATATTTCTTGAGGGAAGGTTGATGGGGAGAGAGGAGTAAAGTTGGAGCTGAATTTATCAGCCAGGAGGTTTGCTATATCTTCTGGCTCAGTATAGATGGCTCCATTTACAGTGAGCTTTGCATACAATTGTGTATTGCCTTTGAGATTGCGGACATAGCTAAAGAATGATTTCTGGTTGTTCTTGGCCTGAGAGGCCAAACTTACCTCAAATTTGGCTTTGGTAGACTTTATTTGTCCTCTGAGTTGTTTGTTTAGTTTGCTGAGAGTGCTTTTATCCTTCTGGGTGCTGCACCCCCTAATTTTTGCCATTATTTTACATACAGGGTTTCTGTGAACAATTCTACATAGGCAGAAGTGTTCTCGGGGTTTAAAGGGGCTTGAAATTTTGCCAGGTTCTCACTTAACAGCAGAAAGATAGCCTTAGAATAGTTCCTGAATATTCCCAGTTGAGCTGGGGGGCCAGGTTTTATTTTTACTTCAAAGGAGACCATTTTGTGGTCTGACCTTACCAGGAAGGCATTGCAGTAGGTAAGTGCAGCACTCTCCCATATTAGTGAGGACCAGATCCAGTGTGGTTTCACCCCTCGTTGGTGTATTGACTATCCGTTCCAGAGAGTTTGTGTTTACAAAATCCAGGAATCTCTGTGCATGTACTAGGATTCCCAGTTAATAGTGGGGTAATTAAAGTCACCCATGAATATGGTATTGGGTTGGATGGTTAGTCTTTCTAATAAGTTTAAATACATGGTATGAGTTTCCTGGGTCATAGACGGGGACCTATAGCTTACAAGGAAGTGGTATTGAACTTTACTTTTGGTGATTTGAACATGGAGCAGCTCAAGTGCATTATCCTGTTTGACCAGCCTTGAAGTATTATTATTTTTTATGTAAACAGAGACACCTCCACCTTTAGTCCCTGCCTGTGAAGTAGCTGGCCTAAATGTGTGGAAGGCATTATAACCTTACACTACTGGTGTACTCTCTGTGGCTTTAAACCACATCTCAGAGACTGCACAGACATCAGCATTCTCAAGGGTAAAGAACGCTTCCAGGGAGTGGATAAAGAGAGCTTCCAGGGAGAGGAGTTTTTGTTTTTTTGATTTTCTTGGTTTTGATTTGCTATGTTGGAAGTACTTTCAGTTTGGCATTACCTAAAAAAGGCACTACGGGGGAAGACAGCATTTTAGCTAATATTCAAAAGCCTAGAAGGGAGAGGTGCAGACCATCCCTGGCAAAGCAGCTTGGTCTGTTGACCATCTCCTTCCATGCTGACAGATGTTGCACCCCCTTAGAATGACACCAGAAACTAAGCCAATTATTAAAGTCAATCATCTTTTGTTCGTATTGTGGCATCATCCTTGGAGAAGGTAAAATGCTGCTCAGTGCTAGGCTCATACAAGCCTGAGGCACACATTCTGAGAGCTTTATGATGTCTCTTTTAATATATTCTAGGGAGGTGCATCTGAGGTCATTTACTCCCACATGGACTTTGACAGAGTCATATTGGTAATTGTGGTCCAATGACCTGAGTGCATGCATAATGTGGTGGATCCTAGCCCTTGATAAGCAACTGACCATGACTTTCTCCTTACTTAACTGTTTTGAAAGAGTGTGTTTGGGGCTGCTGAGGGTATTTCTTATGTGTACATTGTCTAGGAGGTCTTTGTGGTTTAAGGTTACATGTAAGTGCCTCAGTATATGTGGGTCTATATGTCTGCTTTGAATTGTGCGTGATGGGTGCAGCATGTGTACTACTGACAACCTTATTGACATTAGGAGTACTTTTATGTGAGAGCTTTGCCTCCAGTGACTTTGTGTAAATACATCTCTCACATACCATATCAGCTTGTTTGAGAATTAACTGGTTGTCAGTAAACATGAGGCAATATCTACATTGCCTCAGGATGTCCATATCCACCAAGCCACTAATGGAGACAGTAGGAAAGTTCACATCCATGGCAACAGACCCTTTTTTATTGATTGGACTGTTGGAGTGAGAGTATCAATCACTGTCAGGAGTATCTGGTGTGCAACTATATGGACAGTGCTTGTCACTACAAACTAGTTGTCCTGTGTGCAACTAGATATTGAGGAAATTTTAATTGTGCTTTTACAGGAAAAATGTCACTCAAGGTGTCTGAGTCTGTACAAAGTACTGCCAAACAATTGAAGGGAAACTAATATGTAGACCCTGAAAATTTAAGGATGAAGTATTTAGGCAGATATTCTGAAGTTAGAACAAATCAAGCAGTACTTACTGAAGACAAAGAATCAGCTCGTCAAAAATGATGAAAAGAGGGGAGTCACATGAATGGCTACTGCCTGGCTACTACTAATGCTGGTCTCACCACAGCTTCACTCTGTTGGGGTAAAGTACCCTTTTGCAACTTCTCTCACCAGAAGCAAAATGTTAGCACCAATCCCAAGAAGAGAAACAGGCCACAGCCTGTCTGGTGAGCCACAGTCTTGTCCCAGATGATGCAAGGGTCTGTAGGCTTGTAGCCTTTTTCTGGTAGATGCCTTGAATAGCAACCAGACCAATCAGGTACGTTAAGCACAGTCACTTACTCTTCAGCCAGAAATAGTCAGGAAAGTGGTTATGTCTCAGAAAATGTTCTTAAGCTACATAGTAGCCCTTTTCTGTGGAATATATATACATGGTATTGTAATAATTCTCCCTTGCCAGTAGCCCCTTAGTACCACAAATCTACCATTTGCATTTTTTCCTCATCTATCACTATTGGAGCCGCTCTAGCAATTAGTATAATTACTCCCCCTTTTCTCTTTCTGATATTCTGCAGAATATCCATTCTGAAATCCTGTCTTTTTCAAAGTGACATGCTCATTTCTTTCTAAATGTTTCTCCTGCAGCATTGCAATTTGCACTATGCATTTCTTAACATAATTCAATATTTTCTCCTTTTTATCTATATGTATAAGGCCATTCACATTCCAGGATAATATGGACAGCATAGCCATCATGATAAAAAGCTATTGTTCCCACCTATTATACATGACAGCATGTGTATTTCCAGTTTTTGTGTTACATACATTTACTAATGTTTGGCAGGCTGATCTTTAGTACAGTTGTTTCTTCTAATATCCATTCAAACTTATGTCACATTTTGCAAGACTTTATGTTTTAATGAAAACCCTCAAACAAAAAGCTAAATATCACATCCCCTATTAACTTGGAACAAACATACAAAACTATTTACATCTTCAAAACTTGAACTTTAACCCTCCAGAAGGGAAAATTTGCCCAACATTTATGGCTGCACCTACAGGCATTATCTAACCTAAAATTAAGATTACTCTGCTAACGTGCTTGTTACACCCTGTGTTGTGATTTACACTGATGGCTGTCCATTCCTTTCTTATCTTTCTTTCTCTCCCAGATATGCAAAACAGCTTACATGCTGTTGGAAAACGCTGGCATCACTCATACTATACTGGAGGAAATTACCAACCTACAAGCAGACAGATTTGGCGCAAACTTCACCACCACCACCCCCGTCCCCACCAGCTATACCCCAAAGCATACCTGACACCAGTCCTCTGCCTAGTATCTCTACAGATCAGGTCATAACTGTGGTATCCATGGCCAAAAACACAGCCTCAGTCAGATCAAATAACATCCCAGGTTGCTTACTTAGCAATCTAAAACAGGACCTAGTGGGCCCACTTGGCATTCTGTTTAACCATAGCCTGAGAACTGGCTTTGTTCCAGCAGACTGGAAAAGAGCAACAGTAATCCCCTTGAATAAAGGGGGGGGGGGCATCAGCCAATCTTGGGAATTATAGACCCATAAGTCTAACCAACTTCATCTGCAAGGCATTGGAAAGAATCATCATGGACCTTATCAACAAGGACGTAGGTGGCCTTCAAGCTCTAGAGCCAACCCAATTTGGCTTTGTTAAGTGAAGATCATGCTTACTAAACCTAGTAGACTTCTTCAAGAAAGTCACCAAAGCCCTGGATGAAGGTAAGACAGTGCATATCACCTACCTTGACCTAGCCAAGGCTTTTTATTCAGTCCCCCACCAGGTATCATTCAGAAACTCTCCCAGCTGGGGATCAACCCTTGCATCATTAGATGGGTCGCCAATTGGCTTCCCAACAGAACACATAACCATCAAAGTTGGTGACTCCACCTCTACCAGTAGACCTGTCACCAGTGGCATACTAAAAGGACCTGTGCTGAACCCTTTACTGTTTGGAATCTATTTCTCAGAAGTGCAAGCTATAGTAGAAGACCTTTGGCTTACCAAGTTTGCTGTTGACTGCATATTGGGTCCAATCATCAAGTCCCCCAATAATGTTAACATATTACAGGAAGGGCTAACACAGACAAATGACTGATGCCAAAGCCATGGTCTAAAACTAAATACAAAAAAAGTGCATTATTATTCACTTTGGCAAAGTGAAATTCCCTGCTAATTGCAGTATTGACAGCACCTCTCTAAGTTCAAACCCAGTGGTGCGAGATCTGGGATCTTCGACAACCAGGTTTCTACAGTGGTAAAAAAAGCCTTCTACATTGCACATCTCATAAGTAAGGGCATCATATCCAGGTCTAAGGATGTTATAACTCTATTGTACTTGACCCACATCAGACCATTAAAAGAGTCAATGCTCCCTTTTGCATGTATCTCACCAGACAGCTGCAGCAGCTAGTAAGATCACAGAGTTTTCTCACCAAGAAATTTCAGGGCCTCCAAACCATGACCTACAGGGATAGACAAAGAAGTCTCCTGTCACTGTACTCTGTATCTTATGGGCTGCTGACAGGTGACTTGCGCCTGGCCTCCAGGGCAGTCTCTGACCCTGCCCTGATGGAAATGCTGCACATCCACAAGTCAAATGGTGCAAAAGTCACTCGCTCTAGGGATCTTAACCTAGCCTTTGACATAAACAGAACATGCTGGAGACACAGATATGTCTCCCAGAGATTGCCGCTCCTCTGGAATAAACTTCAAATTAATGTGAAGTAGAGTTCCTCACTGATCCTATTCAAGTGCAACCTAGACAAATGGATGGAAGACTGCAAATTCAACCTGGGGGTGGCACTCATATCCCTCATGGACAGGGGTAGTTATTGTTGATCATAGACTTGCTCCCAAATTATGTCTATATAACCAAGGAAAATTGGAGCAACTTGAGATTAACATGGCTAGGCTTGTAAGGGCTCTAGGACCACTAGCTTAGTAACCTCCTATGAACTTTTAGTCATAAGAGAAAATGCACTGGCTATCTTTAAATTAAACTAAACTGTACACTGATCTATTAACTACATTAAAGTATTAAGGGTGCTAGGCAGGTTGCAACCCATTATTCACTTAATTTAAAACTTATTTTGTCACTGAACTGCTTGCCATTGTACCTTTATATTTTGCATTTCCCTCAGCAAAGAATACTCAGAATTCTCAATATTAACTGCTTGCAAGTAGTGAATTGCGTAACAGAGATAAAACAACTGGAAGTGGGATCTTTAGAAAAGGGTAGGAGCAAATTACATAGAAAAAATGGGAATTGTGGGAACAATACATGCACAATAATGTTTTGGATGAGAAATGAGTTTTAAGGGAAGGCAGTAATTGAATGAGCTTTGTAATGTTTGGCTAACAATGACTGGATAGATTATAAGTGTTGTGTAACATTTGCAACTGAGAATATGTCACTATGGCTTGTTTTCATTTATATACGTGTGTGATTTCCTGTCTCATAAGTGATAATTTAATAAATATGTTTCTTAGTTAAAAAAAAAAAGATTAACTGCTTGCACCTGTAGAGAGCTGGTCTCAATGGAAATGCACTCAGCAATGAGCAATGAGCCTTTGTAAATTTTGCCTAGCTGCCCTTAGATGCAGACATCTTGACTCCACTGAACATTTGCCATTGGAAAACAAACAAGCTAGTATCTTTGCAGTTGTAAGAAGCTTAGCACAAAGGCAGTAATCTAGTCATTTACAAGAGAGAGAGAGAGAAAATATCCTAATTCTACATATAATAAAATGACTGCACTTTTACACCCCACCCCCAACCAGCAGCCCAAGATCACAGCATATGAACATTAACTTTTGTTCAGCCTTTTTTCTGTTGTTATAATGTAAAATCTATATTTCTAACAACTAAAAAGTACATGCTTACTTTAATAACTATAACACATGCAACAGTTACTGAAAAGGCTCCCCCACATTTAAAATACCCCTGACTATACACTACACAAAACTGTTTTACTGTATATAACATGCACCTTATAGCATGAAGTGTTTATAAAATATTGAAGGGATTCTCATCTAGATCAAGGGAGGTCATAGTCTCCCTTTACTCATCACTCATCAGACCAATGATTGAGTACAATGCCCCATTCGGAATGTATCTGACCCGACACTTGCAGCAGCTGGAGAGGCCAAAAAAGTTCCTCACCAAAAGGATAAAGGGTCTCAAAAATCTGTCCTATGCTGCCCGACTGAAAGAACTCCAGCTCTATTCAGTCGCTTACCGCTTGCTCAGAGGTGACCTTTGCCTAACATACAAGGCCATGTCAAACCCAGATTTGATGAATATGCTTCACCTCAAAAAATCTAGATCCATCAGAGCCACAAGGGCGGGAGACTTAAACCTTGACACGGCTATTAATAGGACGTGCTGGAGGGATAGATTCATCATCCAAAGACTCCCTATGCTGTGGAACAAAATCCCGGTACATGTGAGGCAGAGTACCTCGCTGGCCTTGTTCAAGAGAAATCTTGACCAATGGATGGGAAATCACAGATATACCCCAGGGATAACCTCAGTGTCACTGCTCGACAGAGGCACAGCAAAATAATGGGTATAGTTCCCCATACTAAAGGGGTGGCGTAAGCCACAAAACGATGGGCTAGGCTTGTAAATGCCCTCGGGCAGATAGCCTAGTATGAACCTATGAACCTATTAATAAGAACAAAATTGTGTTACTTATTTTCCCCCTTTTAGTATCCTTCTGAATATTAATGATATAAAGTGGGGTATGTGTTTTACAGTCCACCCACAAGTTTAACAAAGTCTACAAAAGTCTATAGTGTTTTTCAGCCACTTTTTCTTACAAAACCATATTTCACAAATTTGATTAGATGCTTTATAGTCTTCCATTTATTCACCAATTTCAGAGTTACTGTTCTTCTTCCTGCTCATCTCCATTTCCCAACCCCAGATTCCGGTTCAAGTCCAAGGTACTGCTAATTCTTCTAGTCGACTACTGTGATTTTTTTCTCTCTCTCTCAAGCGTTTTCCTTTCGAATATTGGAAAAGGTTTCACTGGCAAAGTCTGTCTATGAACCTTAGTGACAGAAGAATGAGAAGCAGTGTCCCTTTCTGCTTGCTGACTCACTTTTTGTTCAATGAACTTTTTTACTTCCTCCTTAGCCTGTTCAGTGTCAAAAATGACTTTGATTCCCCAGGAAAAAAACAACTTAAAGACAGCTGGATACAACTTGAATTTCACACCTGCCTCGACATTCCGATTGCTAGGATAAGTTTGCTTCTCTTCTGCCCAGTGTACAGTGAGTAATAATTTTCTACAAACACTCTGCTGTCTCCAATTTTTAATACTTTGCCCTTTTGACACATTTTTGTCAGGATCAACTCTTTCTACTAGTATGATTGCATCTTTACTAATCTAGATCTTGGCTGCTTTCTCATGGCCAGATTTGAAGCAACTCAATGTACACTTTCAGTTAACAAATTCTGCTGTGGAACACCAGTCCAGTTGTTATTTGTGCTTTCATAAAATTAATACAGTCTGCTCCTACCAGTTTCTCTGGTATAGCAGAAAAATCTCAGGTTTTCTGTGTGGGATTAAGCTGATCCAGTCTATTAAACAAGGTGGTTTAGGTTTATCTGTCTAACTATTTTTTTCAACAGTTCTTCTTGAGAAACCTCATATTCAGTCAGCTTTTTCTTCATGTCAACCTCTGATTTTTGAAGTTTTATCAGTCCGCGGTGGTGCAGCGGTAGCGTTGTTGCCTCACAGCAAGAGGTTCTCCCGTTCGATTCTCGGCTTGGATTTGGAGTGCCTTCTGTGTGTAGTCTGCATGTCCTCCCCGTGGTCGAGTGGGCATTCGAAAGACATGCGTTGAATGGGTATGCCTTCATTGAAGGTTGGGCGTTGGGCTGGCAACTCGACACCATAAAACAAAACAACTGCCAATCATTAGCGGACCGGAGTTCCACTGTGGCGACCTCTAACCGGGAAAAGCCGAAAGACAAACAACAACAACAATCAGTTAATCTCAATGGTTAGTTAAAGCTTCTTCTATTTTTCTAGCCTTTTGTTGTTTGAATTAATATATTCCTTCAATCTTTCATTTATTTTAATCACCTCTGAGAACATTTGATTATTTTTTTCCTCTAAATTACTGGAAGCCATCCCTTGAACCAAAGCTAAAGCTTGAACTGCTTTTTCTGAACAGTTGCGAATCCTTCCCAGACAGTATTTTTTCTGTGCCTTTTCTGGTTGATTTTCTTTCAGGTTTTCCAAATGTCTTCTTTGCTGGAATTCAGGCAGTGCATTTACTAGCCAGTAATTAAATTTTACCAAAAAAAAAATTCAATGGCACTCCTTTTCTCAGTTGCTGTTTTCCCACAGGGAGACCTGGCATTATGCTGACGGTCTTTTTTTTTTTTTTGAGGGTTTTCATTAAAACAAAATGATTCCAGCTGGCTGTTGCTTGAGGGTTTTCATTTAAACAAAAGGATTCTGGCTGGCTGTTGCTTGAGGGTTTTCATTAAAACAAAAGGATTCCGGCTGGCTGTTGTAGTTTCCAAGGATTCTTTGTGCTGGAGTAATATTACTACAATTAAAATCCGTATCTAAACCTGGTAGTTGGGAATCCAAATAATTACATCTTGGTGGTTGCCCAGAGTCATCTTTAAGTGTCTAAATGTTAGAGACCTTCTGCGATAGTTCAGCTAGTGCAGTTAAGTTACCAACAGACTTTTATAGATCAAGGAATGATGCATTTAAGTCCCCAGATATAACGCGGTCCACTCCCTCAGCTCCGTCCATGACCACAAACTAATAAAAAACACAAGCTGACAAACAACTTGAACCAAAATAAATAAGAACAAAACAAATAACAGAACTGAGGCTAGAACCACTAAATATACTATTTATTCAGCGCTTTCATCCCAAATGTATGAGACTTCATCCTAGAGAAATGTTCCTTTAAGCCATCTTGTTCTACTACTCTTGTATTTGGTGTTTCCATAATAAGGATATCCCTGTGATGACATCATAATGGGATGTCCCATTATTCACCTGCTGGGTAACCATGGTTTGCCAAACAAAAACACCAGAATTACCATTCCTTTACAGATCAAAGAACTGAACAACTTATACATTGAAAATGCCATTTCTTGTAGATACCAAGGCATCTGACTCGATGCATCCCTTATATTTAATCTCCACCTTAAAAAAATTCAGCACCACATATTCTGGCCTAGGAAGATCTCCCATGTTCTGTCCTACACAGTCAGATCTGCCATAGGTAAGGGCATCCTACTATCTCAGCTGGAGTATGGCTAACCCCAACTGCCAATACCAAAAAAATAATAAGAAAAACATACAAACCATATCCAATAAAATACACAGACTTCTTACTGTCTCACTCAGATATGAACAACACTATCACACACTGGCAAAAGCATTTGGAGTTTTTGTTTAGTGCTAAACAGTATACATTTAGTTTTGAAACAGCTAATAATTTTTTTGTTATCAATCCACTTGATAAGTGAGTTGAATTGAGTTTATTCTTGTTTCTCAAGAATGGGTAAGGTGTCACTGGAGTGGAACAGAGCCATGTCATTGACAAAAATTAAGAGGGAAGTTTGCTAACAAATACTAGAAATAAGAGGGTGATCAGAACTGAATGTCTGATGAACTCCCTTGAGCAAAATACTGTTTCAGAAGTGGATGCTCTAATTTTGGTGGAAAAAAAATCATGGCAGGAGATGTATTCTTTAGCCAGAAGATTGATTCGGGACTAATACCAAGTTGGAGCATATGGCTAGTCAGAATGGAGTGGTCATCAAAGTCAAAGGTCTTTGGTTAATAAACGCTGCAGAGGTAAGAAGGCCTTTGCCTGCACTGATGAGTACTTTGTAAATGTTAAGGATGCTATGACCTGTCTAGAATTTAAGCTTTTTGTCAGAGAGTATGTTAAATTACTGGATGTACTGCATCAGTTGGGTGTAAATACGTTTTCTGAATAAGATGGAAGTGGGATGTGTTACTTTGATTAGATTACTTCAGCTGATTTCCACATGACTGCAACAGTTTGTGTTAAGTATAGATTACATATGTATAAAATAGGGACTGAGAGGTAATCTCTACACTGGTTTATAAACAAGAAGCATATATTATCTGATCATTTTGGTGCAGTAGGTGGGGGTTTGTCCTATTAGAGGGTTGAGATATTTTGATTTAATTAGCCAGATGCAGAAGGGAGGGGTGTGCGGAGGGGCAGTAAAGCAGTTCTTGTGCTTGTGTGATACTGAGATGCATGTGAGGCTGGTTTGTAAATTCTTTTAGGAAATCAGAGGGGGGTGAAAGGTGTAGAAAACGGGAACAGAACTTCTGAAGTTATTGGATTGTTGCAACCAATAAGATGACTACACGATTACCAGAACAGCTGTGGAGTGTTTATAAGAGATTGTTGCTTCAATTTGATGATGCTGACTTCGTTATATTACTAGGTTGCAAAGCTGAGTGCAAAGTTTATGTGTAAAGAGTGTAGGACTGTGTTTCTCGGCATGCCAAGTATTATCTCTTAAGTTTTAGAAGGAATTATTATTTGTATGGTAACAAAATGCTATAGTCACATTTGTGAAATCTTGTAATTAAAGTAAATAATGTCTTGAATATTTATGAGCATGTTGGAAATAATTTCTGCAGCATGGTTTGGATCTTCTGAGCTACTTAGGGGACCTGTCAAGACGTGATAAGTGAATATTTGAGTTATTGATTTTAGCTTGGATTTGAGCTTGGGAAAGATGTGTTGGGGGTGAGTTTTGAGGGTGAGATTTTGTATATGGAAGCTGATAATCATTGAAAGCCTGAAGGTGTATTATGATGGGTGAAACTGATGATGGATTGTTTGCAATTACAACATCTAGCAGTGAGTGATTTGATGATATCAGGTTGGAAGACATGGGTTCATTGATGAGATGAACTTCAGCTTGGTTGAAAGTAGACTAGGTTAAAGTCAACTAAGAGGTTTTTATGACTGGGGGTTTGGAATTTTTGTATGACGAAAGAAGTGAGGTAGGCAACAGCTGTACTTTATGAATTTTTTGTTAGTAGTATTGATTTTGAGAATAATCCAGTTAGGGCTGTGGTCTGCAATTACATTTGTTTGTCCAGTTACAGCCATTATGATGGAAGACTTTTAAAGAATAAGGCACTGCTGCCCTTTTTATTACATTGACTCACATTAAAGTTGTAAGGGTAGACTGGAAAGACATAATAGATTGAGTGGATATCTGATTTCAGCCAGGATTCAGTTATATCAACGATGTATGAGTTGCATTGTGCTACAAAGGACCATACGTGATCTAATTTACTGCTAAGACTGTATGCATTTATAACAGAGCAGGATAGGTGGTGTATTTTACAATGTGTGAGTAGCCAGGAGGAATAGGAAGGATGTGTGTGTGTGTTTAAATATCTCTCTTTGGAGTAGTAGAAATATTACTGAAGTAAATTTATAGAGGAACTTAGATAATTTTAAGGATTACTGATGAGTAAAGGTGTTTGTTTCCATAGGGACCGAGAAGAGTAGGTATGTTAATTTATGAGAGATGATGATGTGGTTTGATAATGAGGTGATAGGTATGTCCTTTGTTTACAGTTGTACATATCCTTTGACAGGGGGAGTAGCAGTAGGTAAACTGGAAAATTAGAGAAGAAACTTAGATAATGCAGAGGAAAGGAAGGGTGCTGAGAGTGTGGGAAATGTAGAGTGAGTGAAGATATATTAATTGCTTATGTAGAGAATTTTTGCATTTTTTTCTCAAAGTGATTTAGAGTGACAGTACATATATGTGAATGTGTTTTTTGTTTGAAAAGCACAAATGGTTTTAGCACATATGTGGAATGTGAGGTTAAGTTAATGTGATACTGGAAGATAATACTGTGTTAATGGGCAGTTTAGTAGACAAAGTACTATATATATATATATATATATATATATATATATATATATATATGGATTCACTTTATAATCTCGAAATACTAAAATACTGAATTTTAGTATTTCAAGACTATAAAGCCAAAAGCCCAAAAAAACGACACCCACAAGTGCAAAATTCAAAATCGCGATCATTCACATACACACACCACCACACAAACAAGCGTACATACACCTACCTAATGAGACTACGACAAACAAAACAACACACACAAATACAACATAACAAACACACCTACCCTACCTATAAGCAGGGAGGCAAGCGCCCCTGCACCCACAATACCCCCGCTACTTATATATACTAACTCTGAGATTGCACTAAACATACAAACACATAAAACTCACCATTACACACACTCACACACACTAAAACCCCTACCCAATACCCTTACAAGAATACCACTTACCTGAATCCCCAGCTAAATCCACAAACTGAACCGCACATCATGAACCCAACAACACAACAGTGGATTCGGCATTTCTGCATTCAATATTATGCAGTTTCACATAACTGCGCTTTCAACTTTATAGTCTCGAAATACTAAAATTCGATATTTTAGTATTTCAAGATTATAAACTGAAACTATATATATATATATATATATATATATATATATATATATATATATATATATATATATATATGTGTGTGTGTGTGTGTGTGTCCATACCTCTCAACCGTACCAAATTCCTTGGTAAATACCAGTTTTAAGGGCAAAATATTGAGATGTAATGAATTCCCAGGTGGCCTCTTTAATTATCGAATTTCCAGGCTGTATTTTTAAATTTTTGGGGGAGACAAAGTTCCTGCTGATGTCATCACGTGCAGGGTGTGCGTGATGATGTCAGCTTTGCGAGGCAGACTGACAGCTTGTCTGAATTCAGCTAGAGCTTGAGGGGGTGTGTACTCTCTCTGTTTACCTTTTTCCAAAGGTAATGTGGTTGCCGTTGCAGCAGTCAGGACTCAGAATGACCTCAATGAGCGGTGGAGGGGATGACTCTTTCTCGTCTTGAGCTGGCCAGGCACTGGCAGCTAACTTTTGCTTTAAATTAATTAGATCAACCGCCGAGCCATTCCTTACTACTTAATTTAAGTGCAAAACTTGTGACTGCATTATTGGAAGGAAAAATTATGTTCTCGAAAATTAACTTAAAAAAAAAAAACCAGCACTGTTCCATATGACAAAGTGAAAGTGCATGATGTGCACTAACTGCAACTAACTCAGGTACTACCTGCAGTAGTCTCGGGTTTCCCAAATGAGAATGAACTCAAATGAGTCACAGAGCTACAGAAGGCAGGCCTTGCACTTCAATCGGGGTAGCTGTATCACAGAATGGGAAATGAGTGGAAATGTTTGATTTGAGGTTTATCCATTTTTCAGGAACATGCAATGGCCCTGGCGATAAAAAAGATGATGAGGAAAAGACAGAGGTCACTGAACGGCTGGCTAACCTGGTTCAAGCATTATGTACCTTGGAGTATACAGCATAGCATAGCAGAGAGTTTAAGGTAGGGTTATTAAAGTCAATTAGAGTTCCTGGAGAAACGATGCCGAAACAGATACAGTACCAGAGCAAAGCAAATTTGTTTTTTGTGACCTCCATTGATTTCAGCTTGACTTTTAAGTATGACTTTAGTGAGCTGGAGCTACACTATTTTTCGTATTGAAAAATGTTAAAAATGAATATATCCTGGTGTTGATTATATAGGTGTTTTGCGTAAATAGTTGTATAATGCACAAATTTTAGGTTTCCAGTTTGGCATAGTTGCAACGCTGATTCCCTTAATGTATTGCATTTGTATACTGACTGCATCTACTGCTATTTTTTACAGTCACAACACTGTATTATAATAGTTTAGGCAACATTGCAATGCAAATTGTCTTTGTGTTTTGCTTACATGGTGTTTTATATGCTCTTTTGTTTTCACAATGTATATGTTAGTGTCGGTACTGCACCTGTTTGTACTGTTTTAGTGCATTCTTTTGTTGTGTACTTCTTACCTTCCATGCTAATTGCCCCAAATTCATATTGTCTATTCACTTCCTATTCTTCTCCATCTAACTTGCTCTTTTTCTCTGGAATAAGAATTTGTTTAATTAAGAAATATACTTATACACTGCTTTGTTTGACATCATATATAAATTTTTCTAAAACATAAATTCATAATGTTCATAATTATTACTGCTGATAATCTTTGTTATGTTTTTTTTTTCTCCCATGTTTGTTCCCTGGTCACACATTTTGCCTGCTTGTGCCACTGTTGTTTTCCGCTTTTCCAATCTGCCGAAGAAAAATTGAAAACGTATGCCATACAGCCATATCTCCACCATAACTATTTAAACAGATCAAGGTTGTGTCTACTAAACACAGAAAGTGGTGGTATAAAACATACTTTTACTCAGGCAGACTAAAATAGTAGATGCACACTGTTACAAGAAACTTAGCAGCTCGCCACCCCAGTAATTTAGCTTTTGTTCTGTTTCCAAGGCGGATCGTAGAACTTAGCAGTGCAGGGGCCCTTTAAGAACATGAGAGCAAATGTGAAAAAAAATAAGGTACTTACGTATTATTGCAACCAGATTTTCGTGCCAACAGTGGTTGTTTCCCCATCACTAAATATGTTCATTAATGTGCTTCAAATGGAATACAGGGCGTTTTCTTTAACAAAACAGGTTATTTTCCAGAGGGCTATCAACACAAACTCCCCAGCATACTGTTCTTGTTTCTTTGTGCTCTTTACTGGCAGCATGTCGCTTCTTGCAAGGCTGTTCACACTGAATGTTCTTTGTCAGCCAATGCTGTCAAATAATGGCCAAACATACAGTTGGGAATCACGGCTAGGAGTGTGGAAGTTAGCGTAAGCTCTTATGTTATGTCCTTACTGGGTACAGGTGACTTTGTCCTACATTTCGGAAGGTAAACAAGCTGGAACATCTGATTCCTGCCTTGTGACATACTGTCCTCATCCCCATGTCATACTTTACATCCTGAAAGATGACATATCCCCCCCCCTTTTAAAATACCAAACCTGATGTGAGTTTCCAGTCTGGGTGCTTAACGGCTTTCGGGAAGTAATAGCAAATGACAACAACCGGCTGTCCTGGCTCTGGAAAAAGTGACTCCTTCACTGTGTCACAACCTTTTATTTTGGTGTCTCCTCTTGCATATGTCTGTCTGTGTCTGTCAGTAGCCCCTATTATCTCTTCCTCATATATTTTTGCAGCGACTGTGAAGTGCCCAACCAAGAACCTGCATACATGACCCGGCATAGAATGCGGTTGCGAAAATACACAAGTATCGGCAAAACCTTCAGCAAAATATTACTTTTTCAAATGTTAAAGTTATAACCCTGCCTAAACAAACTTCACTGTAAAAGAAAACTGTCTGTTTGGTTTTCATTGCATTTTCAGTACCATGTAGACATCGGAAAGCATACGGTATTACCGTGAAAATCTGGTTGTGATAATACATAAGTACTAAAATTTGTGTTGTCTTGTCTTGCTGGGAGCTGGATTGCTCCCATCAATCTCCTTCAGAATCACAAACAAGCAGGCGGGAATTGTAAAATCAAGCTAGGCAGATCACAAACTTATTAAGTTGTAGCGCACACTGGAGAGAAAAGGGAGAGAGAAGGAAAGAAAGTGTGTGTTTGTGTGTGTGTATGTGTGTTAGTCAGCAGCCAGGAACAGACTATACTTTTCAATCTCTCAGAAAAAGAAATCTGGACAAAGCCAAAAATAGTGGTGGGACAAAGGCCCCAAAATAGGGACAGATTTTAAATATTGCTCCTGTAAACTCATTTACTAGAATAACAGGTTTTGCATTATTGTGTATTTCCTGATGGATATTGTCTGAAATTCAAATACCAGCCATTATTTATTATTATTTAGTAATTTCAATCTTCTTGTTGGTCTCCCATGATTCCACTGTAGTGAGCAGGGTTACCTGATTATGTATGCAGCATTTATGTTAATCAGTGTCCTGCTTTTGGCAAGTTGTATCTACTTTTCACGGGCCTTTGTCCAGATTTTTGATGTTTCCAGGTTGAGAGGTATGCTTGTGGCTGTACTAAAAAAGTTTTATCCTGCTTGTCCAGATTCCCAAAACTGGATGGCATAATGGAATCACAAAATTGTAGTGCTTCCTTCAAGAGTTTATAGAGATCTTTTGTTTATCACTGTTATGAAATGATCATGTAAGACATAGGTACACATACATTAACAGAAAACAAACCATATTAATATATTTTCATTTATATACATATATGCTAGCTACCCGGTGGAGTAAACCTTGGCTCGAGATGATTGTCACTGTTGAAAGTGACACCCCAACCTCATGTGCAAAATGGGGGAAAAGGGGTTGAGGATGGACAGATGGATGTAATCACATATACACTTTCTTTATAACAACCATCATTCAGTCCAGCATTACATACTTTGCTCAATTCTTGTCTTCCCTTAAGTAATATTCCTCCTCCTGAACATTATTCTGCATATATTGCTCCCACAAATTTCTTATTTCTATGCAATTTGCTCCTTCTCTTTACTAAATTTCTCATTTCCATTTTTTTTTTCTCTTTTACTTCTTTTATGAAATTTAGTCCTTCAAATACACTTAATTTAGATTTTGATTTCCGTTTTCTAGTAATTGATTTTTTGGCAGCCAAAATAATTAAATTAGTATGGCCTTATTATGTCTAAGCAATTCTGATCCTGTGTCCTAGCTCAAAAGAATAATTTACTTAGATACAGTCACTTGTCCCCATAATATTTCCAACATAGTATTCTGTAGGGAACTTTTAAAATCTGCCAACTCATTATACTCCCAAAAAACATGTTCCCAGTTACCTTTTTCTTCACCAACACACCTCCAATATTTGCTGTATATATGAGGAAAATAAATCTTTGAATTCTTTTTGGGATATAAAAATAACTATGCAAATATTTCCATGCAAAAATCCTAAACCTGCTGAACTTTGTTAAATACTTGGAGCCATACATATGTCCTCCCATTGTTCCCTTGTAAATTGCTTTTCCAGTCTCTTCCCAATCTTTTCCAAACTCCTTTGACTGATTCTCATAGTTAACATTCATTATTTTATACACCATACCAATTATCCCTTTTTTAACAGCAGCATCTGTTCTAGATCTGACTAAAAGCTCTACCAGCACAGGTTTTTCACTTAGGACTTTTCTATCCCATTCTGTTTGATGATACTCTAATATCAATCCCTTATAGAGAAAGCATTCAATAACCTGCAAGCCAAATGTCTTCTTTGCCTCATCCCACTCTATAGTCTTCCTCTATTATTGTTTGTTCCCAGTACCTTGGCTCCCTTGCCAATTTTCTCAAGTAAGTTACAGCCCCTCTTGTTTATTTTCTATAACCCTACTTGCAGTCATCCCTGCTGGCAAAATCTCCTTTTTTAATCCCTATGCTGGCTTAGTTCATAGAATACAGTCTATGACTTTATAATATTCTATGTGGTTATTATTCTCCTAAAGGATCTGCATCCAAAATGCCACTTTCTCCTTATTTCTCGAATCTCCCACTTCTTTATCATCCCTTTCCATTTTGTATTATAATTGTCTAATTGTGTTATGTGTACGAGCCTTAACTGTTCCCACAAATTTCATATTTCTATGCAATTTGCACCTTCCCTTTTCTAAAGATCCCATGTCTAGTTCTTTCACCTCCTTTACAATATTCATAAACATGATTGCTTTGTCAGTTTCTCCAGTAAATTCCAGCTCCCTCTTGCCTATTTTCTCTACCCCTACTTGCAGTCACCCTTCTTCACTATTGTCCAAAATGCCTCCTCTGGTTGATAAAGGTATGCCTGATCTGTATATAAAATTAAAGAGGCTAAAATATTTTCACTGGTTGTATCTTTATATTTATAGCCATGAACAAGACCTTCCAGTTTCCGTTACTGAATTATCTTTTGTTTAGTCTCTTCAACATATCCTTAGCTGCCACAACAAAACCCATTTTAATCCATACTCCTAAATACTTCTGTGACATCCGGTTAATATCCCACCAGACTGCTACCAATTAAATGATGTCCCTTACTATCCTGGGTCAGTAACTAAGGAGCTTCTATCCTCACTACTGACTCCAATATGAAACTGTCACTTAAACAGAAGTAATATTTCACAATTTTCCCCTAACAGCACAACAGGAACACATACTATTTTCCTGGGACTGAACTATATACCTCTGTCCACCCCAAATGTATTCCCTTATTATATCTTTAAGAGCAATGTGTCCCAGTTTAAGACCTCTGATACACTCACACTCAATGTATATTTAAATCTCACACATCCAAACACTTCTGGGAAAGCCTGACACAGATTTCCAGCTGTGTCCCTTCCCCCAAAATAATATGGTAATGCTGCCACCAATCACAGTGTCTTCATTCCCTTCTAAAGGGGTGTCCAATTATGAAAATTAAATATCAAAATAAATGATAGCTATGACCATAAGCGACTGGGCCTTCGACATGACCTGGGGAGTATCAAACAGGTATAAGCACTCTCCAATCTCTAAAGGAAAACATTGTTTTCCAGCCACAGTGTACAGTAATGAAAACCATTTAATAAGTAAAATGATTACAAGAATGTAAATCAATAGCTTTCAATAAGCACCAGATTTCAGTCACCAGAAATGTAAAATTAAACTGTAGGATAGGAGTCCATTATTCTAGAAAAACTCTATCTTAATAACTAAGCTTTCCTAATATAAATAAAGAATACTGTCCCTGATCTAATCTAACACATAACCACAAGGCAAAAGACAGGCTTACAGTTTTTGGTGAGTTCTCTTTCATGGGAGTCTACTGATTGCACAGCACTGCAACTGACTGTACTTAAGAAAACTGCTCAGCACTTGACAAACTGCAGTCTCAACTGTGTTATTTTAAAAATAACAGTCAGCTGTTTGAAAAAGTTCTGTTTCTGTCATTCAGCTGTTTAAATAATCACTTAGCAACCAGAAACATTGTAATTACATCACTCACTGTTCAGCTGATTCTTCACAGTACTTTAGAATATCTCTCTCAAACATGCGTAATTAGAAATGTATCAAAACACTGACAGATTGTCTAAACATTCTGTATAAATGGAGAAATACTCAACATTTTAAAACTTTATATTTTCACAAGTAGACATGCTGTCATACAGTATAAGTTAATCCAGAATGTACACAAATCTCCTGCCAGACATGCTAACACAGATGACAGTGTTTTCATTTTCTTAATATGTATCCTCCCCCCTTATGACTCAAGCACAATTTTCAAGTGACCCTTGTAAACAGACTCTTGAGAAAAATGGGTCTACCTGGGAATATCAGCTGACTCCACTCCTGGGCAATTCACTTGTATTGGCATTATTAACCCCAGTGCAGTGTTCTCCTTCTGAGGAAGCTTGGCTGAGCGCAGCCTCCACCCCATAATTTGAAGCATCTACCTGTACAATAATTTTTTTATTGTAGTCTGGGTTGGTTAACACAGGCGGTCTTCCCAAAATCTCTTTTACTTTTTGGAATGCCTGTTCACAGTCTATGGTCCACACTACCTTGGTTGGCTTATTCTTCCTAGTTAAATTCATAAGGGGTGCAGCTATGGTACTGTAATTGGGCACAAATTTGCTATAGTACCCCGCTGTCCCTAGATATGCTCTCACTTTTTTCTTAGTAACAGGAACAGGCCATGCTTGAATAGCTTCCACCTTGACAGATTTTGCCCTAATTTTACCACTTCCCACTCTGTGTCCTTAGTAAGTGACCACTGCCATACCCACTTGATACATACTGGGTTTAATGGTTAATCCTGCCCTACTTAATCTATCCAAGACCTCCCTTGTATGTTGGTCTGCAAATGCCAGTAGCATAGTCTTCAGTGCAGAACCTAACCTCTCCGTATAACCATTAGATTGGGGATGGTAGGGAGGGTTCTTTAAATGTTTCACCCCAAACACTTCCACAAGTCAGCAGGCCTGACATGAAGTTGACACCTTGGTCAGTCACTATTTCTCATGAAAAACTTACTCTGTTGAAAATTTCTAGCAAAGCACTTGCCACATTTTCTGCATCAATATCACATGCAAAAGGAATACTAGGAACATTAGCTAGAAGTGGTAGATGGTAGGCTCAAAGCTATACCAACAACTGCATTACCTCACCTTCCAGCCCTCCCTTAGGAGTCCACTTTCTTTACAACAAGTCTTCCTTCTCTGCCTTAATATCCCCTTTCCAAGAAATATTAGGACTATAACTAGAATCAGTAGATGGTAGGCTCTAGGCTCTACCAACTGCCAGACTACCTCACCTTCCAGCCCTCCCTTAGGAGTCCACTCTTTAAACAACATACCGTTGTTCCAGTATACAGACTCCCCTTTTCCTTGAGCCTCATGTGCTTCCTTAGCCATCTCCCTCAAGCTTTGTACTGTAGGGTCCATATGTTGAGCCTGTCTCAACTGTGCATCTGCAACCCGATCAAGCTCCCCTTCTGCAGGAAACCTAGTGTCTTCACACAGCTGTGCCTCGCTGTCAATCTGGGTATCATCACTTCCCTCTGTCCTTGCAGTTACAGTGTCCAAAGGAACATCAGTACCTCCCAGCAGCTGTGACTCACTTTCAGACTTACTGCTACAGGATAGCTCCTTCTCTGAAACAGCCACCACACTAGTCCCAGGTTCACGTATCAGATCTGTCTGGTTCTCTCCTAGACTACCAGACCAACATCCCTGTCTCCCAGCCTGACTATGTGTCACTCCATGCACACAAGGCACTGCATCATCACAGTCATTCCCTATAAAAACATCTGCAGGAATATTCTGAAGCACAAACTCCCCTTCCACAGGAAGCTTAGTATCTTCCGACAGCTGTGCCTTGCTAGTGTCCAAAGGAACATCAGTATCCACCAGCAGCTGTGTCTCACTTTCAGATTTACTGCTACCAGATAGCAGCTTCTCTGAAACAACCACCCTGCCAGTCCCAGATTCAGGTAGGAGATCTTTCTGGGTCTCTTCCAGACTACTTGACCTACATGCCTTTCTCCAAGCCTGACTGCATGTACACAAGGTACTGCATCATCAAAGTCATTCCCTATTAGAACATCTGCAGGATTATCCTCAAACACACCTACTTGCTTGCTTCCTCTTCCACCCTCCCAGTCAAGATGAACCCTAGCCAAAGGTATTTGGAATGGGGTCCCTCCCAACCCTCTGACTGGAATGGACTGCCCAGCAACTACTGATCTTCTCTAACTACTGCAGACCTCACAATGATTATATGAGAAGATGTGTCCCTCTTAGCAGTTACGTGTTTACCATCTGCTAAGATAGGATATAAATTTTGGTGATAATTTGGCACCCCAGTTGTTTCTAAACAACTTACCACTGGCAGTTTGTCATCACTACTTGATGGCTCCCTCACCTTTTGTTTCTGACCTTGCCTTAATGAACATTTGTCTGCTATGAGTCCCCTCTGGTTATACTTGAAACATCTAATCCCTAACCATGCACTTGGATTAGTAGTTTCCCCTGTTGCTGGTGTACTACATTGGAGTAGTTTAAACTGCCCCCATAGGTTCCCTTATGTCCATGTACAGCACTGGTATCCCTTTCCTATGCAGTGGTGCTCTGCTTGCCAAGTAGAGATCCCCTTTGCTCCCCAACTCCTCTGCAGAGCTGCACTCATGGTCTGCTAACCAGACTCTCATGTCATCAGGCAAAGTACTGAGGGCTTGTTCCCTCACCAAACGTTCTGCCAGTCCCTCAAAAGTGGTGATCTGACACCCACTCACCCATCTGTGAAAGTAAGTACACTTAAGTCAGCAATATAATTACATATGCTTTCATCTGCCTTGTGTCTATATTCACGAAATTTTTTTCTATAAGCTTCAGGTGTTAGTTTAAAACAGTCAAGCAAACAAAATTTAATTTTATCAAAATTCAGTCTACATCATTTAACTTTGCTACAGCCTGAACAGCCTTACCATGGAGTAAGGGAGTCAGGAGCCAAACCCAGAGATCATGGTCAAAATCATATTGTCTACATACCCTCTCAAAAATATGAATAAAACTATCAAAGTCATCCCAATCCTTGTACTGAGGAAAAAGTTTGTTGACGTGTACAGCTTCTGGGGTCCAGTTATTCCCTTCCCCATTACCTTCATAACCCTCTCAAAGAGCTCCACTTCATGAAGGCACTGTCTCTCATTCTCCTCATGCTGTCTCTCATCGTCCTTGGCTTCTAAATGCCTCAGTCTCTCTCTGGTCTCCAGCTGTTTAGTCTCCAGTTCATATTGGTGCTGCTTGTCCCTTTCCTCAACCTCCAGGTTTTGGGTCTCTAGGCACAGTTTCTCCTCAGTCTCTAGACTTTTGGCATCCAGGTGCAGTCTCTCTAACTCCAGATGGATTCTCATATCCTCTGAAGAAAACGTGGACTGTCCCATCTCGGCAGGCTGCACATCACCATCACCAAAGTGGATATCTTCTGACCAGCTGGTCTGAGCTGTGGCTGCAATCAAGGCTGAAATCATTCCTTCCTTGGTCAGGTTGGCATGCACTAATCCTCTGGCTTCACACTCCTTAGCCAACTATATCTTTGTCAGCTTGCTAAGATCTTCTGCTGACATCCTTGCCTGCTATCCCTGACTATCTAGTTAAAAAAAATAAAACAGTGGTGGATTGAAATTCTGAATGTTTACCTTGTGGCTGTCAAGAGTGCACACCCTAATGACAACTACCCACAGCCTACTGGAATCCAATTAAAAATCTCACCACTGGCACCAATAAATGTGACATACAGTTATATCCCACCAGATTGCCACCAGTTAAATGATGTCTCTTACTATCCTGGGTCAGTAACAAAGGAGCTTCAATCCTCACTACTGACTCCGATATGAGACTGTCACTTAAACAGAAGTGATATTTCACAATTTTCCCCTAAGAACACAACAAAACATGCTCAAATTTCCTGGGACTGGACTGTATACCTCTGTCCACCCCAAATGTATTCCTTTATTATACACTTCAGAGCAATGTGTCCCAGTTTAAGACCTCTGATACACTCACACTCAGAGGTATATTTAAATCTCACACATCCAAACAATTCTGGTAAAGCCTGACACCGATTTCCAGCTGTGTCCCTTCCCCAAAATAATACAGTAATGCTGCCATCAATTAGAGTGTCTTCATGCCCTTCTAAAGGGGTGTCCAGTTATGAAAATTAAATATCAAAATAAATGATAGCTATGACCATAAGCGACCAGACCTTCAATGTGACAAGGGGAGTATCAAAAAGGTATAAGCACTCTTTAATCTCTAAAGGATAACACTGATTTCCAGCTGCAATGTAAAGTAATGAAAAACATTACATAAGTGAAATGATTACAATAATGTAAATCAATAGCTTTCAATAAACACCAGATTTCAGTCACCGGATAAACTGTAGGATAGGAGTCCATTATTCTAGAAAAAACTCTATATTAATAACCAAGCTTTCCTAATATAACTAAAGAATACCGTCTCTGATCAAATCTAACACATAACAGTAAGGTAAAAGGTAGGCTTGCAATTTTTGGTGAGTTCTCTTTCATGAGTGTCCACTGACTGCACAGCACTGTAACTGATTGTACTTCACAAAACTGATAACTGCTTTTCAAACTGCAGTCTCAACTGTCTTATTTTAAAAATAACAGTCAGCTGTTTGAAAAAAAAGTTTTTTTTGTGTCAATCAACTGTAAAATAATAACTTAGCAACCAGGAACATTCTAATGACATCACTCACTGTTCAGCTGATTCTCCACAGTACTTTAGAATGTTACTCTCAAACATGCATAATTAAAAATCTATCAAAACACTGACAGAGTCTCTAAACATTCTGTATAAACAGAGAAATACTCAACATTATTTACATTTTTACAAGTAGACGTGCTGGCATACCATAGAAGTTAATCCAGAATATACACAAATCTCCTCCCAGACATGCTAACACAGATGTCAGTGTTTTCATTTTCTTTACAACTTCATCTTATTATGTACCGACACATATGGGTATTGCTGAACAAATTCATGTGTGGGTACGTAACTTACAGCTATAAACTTTATTTTATCTTCATTAATGTTATTTTTCAAAAAAAACTTGAAACTGTCTCTAAATGTTCCACAACACTGACATGCCCTTTTCTAGATTTATCAAGTACAAAATAATATCAGCAAATAAAGCCAACTTTTCTGATTACCATAACAAATATATCCTTGAATTTTGGAGTTCTTTATTTTCTTTGCCAGTGGCTATAAATGTAAAGCAAAGAGGAAAGTGGACACCCCTGCCTGCTTCAATGTTCAAACAGAACTTATTGGTGAGGACAAGAGGACACCCCTGCCTGCTTCAATGTTCAAACAGAACTTATTGGTGAGGAACCCTCCCACTTTAATTTTGTCCTCCAGTCCTCATATACCTCATAATTAACCATATTATTGTATCAGAGAATGCAAATTCTTCCATTGGTCTACTCATAAAATACCAATTTACTCTATCAAATGCTTGCTCTGCATTAAGACCTAAAAAGAAAAACAGCATTTTCTTTATTTTCTGCTTCTGTTTGGATCAGTTAACCTTATTATTGTATCAGGGAATGCACATTCTCCCATTGACCTACTCATAAAATGCCAGTTTACTCTGTCAAATGCTTACTCTGCATTAAGACCTAAAAACAAAAGCAGCATTCTCTTTATTTTCTGCTTCCTTCTGGATCATTACTGTTCTATTAATGTTGTCAAATCTTTGCCTCCACTACACAAAATCACACTGATCCATATCTATCCATTGTGGCAACATATCTGCCCTTCTTTCAGTTAATATAGACAAACACATTAACATCATGGTTTACAGTTGAAATGGGTCTATATGAAGCTGGGTCTAACTGATCTGTACCCTCTTAGGGTAATGTAGCCACCACAGCTTTCTTCCAAGATCCCAGTGTTTCCCCTCCTTTTAGAAGACTATTAAACAAAATCTTCCAGATCTTTATCATTTTCTTCCCCTTTCTGACTTCCAGACTTACATAGGAATACCATCTGTTCCTAGATACTTCCCTGCAGATTGATTATACATCAACATTTTTATCTCATCTCCTCCTAAAGTTCTTGAGCCTTGTCTTCTTCTAACATTGGCATATTTAAGTCTTCCATAAATATTTCCAGTTGTGCTCCTTCTTGGTTTCCACATTTTTCTGTTTTATATAAATTTTCATAAAATTTCTGAAATATCTGTAATACTTCTGTGGGATCTCTGGTTATTTTTCTCGTATTGGGCTCCATAGCTTTAGCAACAACCCTTTCTGTTGTCTAAGTTGTTGTGCTAAAAATTTTTGTGCTCTAGAGTTGTTATCAAAAAATAATTAACAGCAGCCTTTTTAAACTCATGCAAATTATCCAAATACTTCCTCATTTTCTCTTTAGCGCTCTGCATTTGCTCATCTGTATAGTATGAGAGTCCAGTTATTCATTGCAATACTCTATCCTTTGTCAGCCCCTCTAAATAATTCCTATTACTTATTTGCCCTTTGCACTGAGAGCTGTCTGAGAATACTTGTTTTGGAATCTGGTCCCCTTAGTAATCCTGTTTGAAAATAGACATACCAAACAAAGTAAGTCACTTACACTGAGAGCAGGTTGTTCCGAATCGGGGCACACTTACTCTTTTGGAATCTGGCCCAGTGTTTTTTTTTTTCATTTTATTTATGCCATGGTTTTAAACTCCATTTTCATTTTATCCTACTCACTAGCTATTCCTTTGGAAGACGTTTCTTTCTTTTCTAATGCTCAAATAATTTCCACTACCCATTCCTTGATTCCTCTCATTTTATAGGTTGGTAGGAAAGTGCCAGTATCTCATTTTTACTTCATTACCTGCATTTATTTCTTAGTTGTTATGGGTGGATGATCTGAAATAGCTACTGGATTTGTGATGAAGCTTTCAGTTAAATGCACATGCTCCTTTGAAATATAATTTATAATCAGAATAGCTCAGTTATTGCACTTTGGGAAATAATAATTGTATCCGAGTTACCAATACTGAATTCGTCTTCCATACAAATATTTTTATAAATTGCTTCAGAAATCCATTCTGTTTTGTTATATGTTCCCTTTTAGGTCTCTGATATATCCTCACTACTGTAAATCAAGTACCAGTCCCCACCTATCAGGAGTATTTCATGCTGAAAGCGGATTGTTTCTCCAAGCTTCTATTGATCTTTGTAGCATACATGAATTTCTATTAAAAGCTTAAGCTCAAGGACTGATGTTTGGTGGTAACAGTCATAAATAGTTCCTCTACACTTCAGGGGTAAATTTCTCAAAGTTTCAGCTGGATGAAAAATACAATGATGGAAGCTTCAACTCAATCAAATCCAGATAAAAAGCTTTTTTTTAATAAGAGCAGAGCCTATATAATCCAGCACCCCCTTACTTTAAGGAAAAATGAAAATCTCACACAAAATGAAACACTGCTGCTGTGCAGACAGAACACACCTGGCAGTAGTGTCGTATGGAGAGCAATAATCATGGATTTTAACACTAGCCAGTTTAAATCTTATTAACTTTACACTTGACATACTGCAGTGTGTTAAGTTTTACTACAAGAAAAATGTAAGCAATATTTACTGGTTTGTAGCTACACTAAATATGTTGTGTGTGTTTCTCTGCCCCAGCTGACCCTCAGCTGCTTGGCTACTTTCCCATGGTTCATCTGCTTTCCCCAGGGCTGTTTGAAGGAAGCCCTTACCCCCCAGCTGAAAGATGTTTGCAGTCAGGAGAGGATCACGGAGCAGTGCTGGAAGCATCACATAAGCTGGCAAAAGAGTTTTCTCGAAAACCTATTCCCCCCATTTGCTTAAGCTCTGTGGAGAAGACTCATTGGGCTATGAGGGGTGGCCTATAAGGATATGTCTACTCCAGGCCACAGAGCAGCCACACCTCTTCAGCCATCTACATGCCCCAGCCTGGCAATCCTTTCAAGTCCTGGTCTTAACCAGAGCTTAAGAGGTCACTCCTGTCCGTACACAATCTCCCCCACCTAGATGGGAGTGCCTGACCTCCCTGACAGCTCCATTAAACACCTCCACTGCTAATCAAAATCGAGTCACCTGGGACATAGTCAGGGCTTCTTCCCTCTATGCTGTTGTAGTAAATCCTTGCTGCATGCAGGGTTTTAATTTTTCAACAAAGACTCAGATACATACAACTGTTTACAAGTTAGTTAGAAAGTATAAGGTGTCAAGGACAATTTTTAACTGCCTGAAACAGATCACCGAACTTGCAGTACATCATTTTAATATATACCATATAAAAGTTTATTACCTACTCAGAACTACAGACTACTGCTAATATGACCAGACTTAAAACTCAGAGCCAGAGACAGAAAAAAAAGCCATATTTCAGCAAGACACTTGAGTCTAAACTAGAACTAGTAAGCCATATATAATCAATTTATATTTTCTTTTAATACCCAAATCTGTTTACAAAACTATGTAGCTTTTACACACACACGCGCGCGCGCGCACACACACACACACACGCTGTGGACAGCGCATACATAGCATTTATTCATTTATGAAGATTCCTAGAATTGTTTGCATAGAATACTGTTTTCTGCAGCTTTCGTTTGAAAGACTGTGGGCCGGATTCACGATGGCTTGCACGGAGTCTAAGAGTAGAGTAAGACTCTGTGCAGCCATCATGCCCGACGTGTGATCCAGGAACAGCCTGCAGGGGCGTGCAAGAGAGCTCCTAAAATGGTTCTTACATGGACAGGGCCGGGTTATACAGATTACCTCAATTGCAGGTGAAAGGCATGCAAATGAAGTAGATTTGCGATTCAGGAAACCCAAACCTGTCCGAGTAAGAGCAGTGTTATCTGCAGAAATGTACTCAGTTGACAACTGAGTACCATTCTGCAAATAGCAAAACGGAGCCATGACAGCTCCAAATAAAGGTTGCATCCAGTGCAGGAAGCATGCCAATGGCCAAATATACGGCCAATGGCAAGGTTTCCTGATGCAATATGAAAAAAAAAATAATATTTTTTTTTTCTCCGCTTTCCGATGTTTAAGCATAGCGCAGCACCGCGCAAACGGGCTGTGCTCTAAAAACCAGAAAAATAAAAATTAAAACCCACAAATGTGGATTTTATTTAAATTGTTAATTTACAATAAAAGGGAATGGCAGGCTGAAGACAACATGGCCACTGAGTAGAGGTTGCTAAGGGGGGAAGCACAGTCTAAGAGATGTAACCAAGCATTAGTAGGCAATCCTATGCAAAGGTGGGTTAGGATAGTGAATCGCAGGTTTACATAGCAAATGAGCACAGTCAGTGGAGTGTAGGAGTAGGATAAGGGGAGTAACAGAGTAGAAGATAGGTGACATCATGAGTGGGGTATGTATGAAAGAAGGGAAGCTCATTGGAGCAGAGTGGCATGTGTCAGCTGTCATTTACACATCATTGAAAGAGGTGTGTCAACAGGTAGGCAAGGTAAAGGCAAGAAATAGAAGGTGTATGCCATGAATAACACCAAAGTTTCTTGCTGAGCGGGTATGCGCGTGTGTGCATGCCTGTAAACCCGAGTAAGACAGTGTGCGTGCGTGTAAGCGTGAGTGCGCACATTTAAGCCAGAGTAAGCATGTATAAGGCAGTTTAAAGTGTTGTAAGCGCGTCTGCGCTGGTGTGCGTATGTTTTAACCTGACTAAGCAAGTTGTAGTCCGTGTAAGCATGTGTGCGTGCGTGTGTGTTTGCGCTTGTGTGCGTGGCGCTGCCCCCAGGAAACTGAAAGGAAATAGGAAGCACAACAAATAGTAGGAAGCTACCAGGGAGTACTAGCAGAGCTAGCAGGTGAAAACAATCAGAATCAGGCAATTACACAGGCAGTACACTAGCCCAGCCCAGCCTAGCACTTAAAACTCTGCAAACAACAGTCCATTATGTTTCTCACAAGAGACACTGCAGTAAGCTAATAGAAGTGAAATCTGAAAAAGCTTTACTGAGACAAAGAAATGTTAGGGGTTGCCATTGCTGTTATAAGGCAACATATGCAACATGCTGAGGGTGGTGACAATGGAAATGCTGCTGGACAACCCACAGTGAGGAGACGGAGAAGAGTGTACAGGCCCAGGGTAACCTACCAGGGGCTACATGAGCTAGAGAGGTGGAGCGCTATAGAGTGGACAGAGACCTCCTGCAGCAAATTGCTGAGCTGTGCAGGCCACGCCTCACACATAGAACCAACCAGAGGGGAACCCATCCCAGTGGAAACCAAGGTATGTGTTGGCCTAAGAATATTAGCAACAGGTACCTTCCAGAGACCAACTGGTGATATGATGGGGATATCACAGGCATCAGCATCCAGGGTACTCCACCAGTTCCTGGATGCCATGTCAGCACATGTCGGTGATCATGTATATTTCCCCAATTCCCGTGAGGTATTGGCCAGCAATATGCATCTCTTCCAGCAAATAGCGGAATACCTTGAGGTAGTGGGTGCAATAGACTGCACGCACATGCGCATCAAAGCACCAGCCGGCGAGCGGGGTAGGGTCTACTTCAACCGCAAGGGCTTCCCCTCCATCAACTGCCAGGTCGTGTGTGATGCCTAGGGCATAATACTGAATGTGTGTGCTGGCTGCCCTGTCTGGACGCAGCTGTACCAGACATTTGCCAATGGGGACATCCCACATGGTCACCTAGTGGGGGATGCTGGCTATGCACTGGAGCTGTGGCTGATGACACCCATCAGAAACACACACACACCTGAACAGGAACGCCATAATGAGGCACACGCACAAACACGAAATGTAATCGAGCGTGTGTTTGGGCTGCTCAAGGCATGGTTCCGGTGCCTGGACACATCTGGTGGAGCCTTGCAGTACTCACCAACTACATGTACCCAAATTGTCATGGTATGTGCTATGCTACATAATATGATCCTGTGAAAACAGCTGCAGCAGGACCAGCATAGGCCTGGGCCAAACAGCCCCCCACCATTGCCAAGGTCATCACAGGCAGAGCGTGACTTGGAGGAGGAACAACCTGAGCCTGCCCCAGTAGGCAGAAGGAGGTGTGCCCAGTAAGCTTTGGCCTTGGCAAAGAGGCAACGCATAGCGCATACACTGGCTCAGTAGGAACTCTGGAAATGATACCTCTCTCTGACTCGCACATATAGTAACAGGGATGCCTAAGTTGACACTACCTGCTTTCAAACATGTACAGGGAGTGTAGTATGTGCATCCAACATAGGCAGCCCTGCAGCACCACCTGAGGCATGATTGCCATGTGTTAAGCAATTTAAAGCAGTGCTAAACAGCATTTACCACCATGTAGTATATGCAAACAGAATCGCACACACCAACTAGTGCAACTGTGGTCAATGTTGAGTAATATTGGGCAACGTCCAGCAAAGTTGGTAAATATTCAGCAATGTTGGACAAGCCTGGTCTAAGTAGGGCATAGATGAACAAAAGCCAACATGCTCATATTTGCTTAACTGGCCCTTAAGCAGTCTGGTCTGCTCAGTATGAAAATATAAAGCAGTGATGGGCCTCGAACCCAGGATAATGTGCACTATAGTTAAAGTACTGAACCACTAAACCATGACAGTATTGCAGTGGTCAACCAGTATGAAGGAATGTTGATAAGTCTATGCAAAGTATCTCATGGAAACCTTGCAGGCACAGCATAATCCCTGTTGAGTTATGACACAAAGGTGAATCCTGCAGTAAGAACAGAACTTGACTTCCAACACACACACACACACACACACACACACACACACACACACACACACACACACACACACACACACACACAGTATAAATGTTAATATTGGTCATGTTCACACACATCCATAAATGTAGTGGACCTTAGATCGCAACATACTGAAAGGTCACACTGAGCATGCTCACACACTTGAATAAATAAGACAAATGTCAGGCAACAAAACATGGAAAGCCTGAACTGGGCATGCTCACACACTTAGACCATGTCTGAGTACAGCAGTGGGCCACACATATCTGGCAGTTGCATGTGTTAAACCAGGAACCACTCACTATCCAGCAATCCGCCCTGTGCACACAGTTACATGACAACAGACACATATATAATATAGTGGAACCCTGTCATAATCAAATATGTTCTGCAGATATCTAAGTTGTTCATAGAAAGTGGGAAAGCAAAGACGATAAAGACCTGCAAACAGTATGAGCAATAAATATTGTGCATCCCGAACATAAGCATAGGTTCAGAGGTCGATACTAGGCTATCTGCCCTAGGGCATGTACAAGCCTAGCCAGAGTGTGTTTGACTTTTGCAACCCTGTCAGATTACTACACTGTGCCAGTGAATAGTAGGTCACACAAGATAGCCCATGTATATCTAGGCTAGTGTGCCTCTGTCTAGCACTGACACAAAAGATATCCCAGGGGTAAACATACGATCACCCATACAGCCATCAAGATGTCCCCTGTAGGTGGTCAGTGGGTGGCTCTGCTTATGTGAAACTGTGATCACAATCCGGAGTGAGTGGAGGCCCTGGGATAAGAATCTGTCCCTCCAGCATGTCCTATTAACATCTGTGCTGAGGTATATGTCCCTGGAGTGTGTAGCTCCAAGGGAGTCGGATATCCTGAGGTGGAGCATGTCCAGTAATTCTGGGTTGGGTATTTCTGTAAACAACAGGCACACATCATATCCGAGTAGGTGGTAAGCGACTGAGTATAGCTGGAGTTACTGCATCCAAACTGTGCAGGTCATCCGTGTGAGTCCCTACATCTGCTTGGTGAGGAACTTCTGTGGCCAGTACAGTTGCTGCAGGTGTTGGGTAAGGTACACCCCAAATGTGGCATTGTAACCAAGCATGGTTGTGATTAGTGTAGGGGCACAATGACCTCACTCGATCTAGATGTGAAACCATATGGGATAAGGCGGCTTATATAGAAGGTCTGTCCAACCACTTTGGCAACGTGAATGTCAAAGGCGACAGTACAAACAAGTCATGTCCCCAATCACCTAACAACTCCTACCGTATGTAATGGAGTACTACCTATGTTGTAATGTGTGGACATGTTGCTATTCCCAAAGGGGATGACTATGCAACTAATAGCATTTAGCTGTAGGCCATGGCTCAGGCACCAGTCATCCATCTCCGTGAGACCCTGTTTGAGTATGCATGTGGCAGCTGGAGAGTTGATTATGGCACCCAGTTTGCAGTCAAGTGCAAACAAGGTCAGCCATATTCCCCCTGTGGTAGCCTGTACGTCAGACAAATATATATTGAACAAGAGAGGTCCCAGGACCGAGCCGTGTGGAATGCCACGTGTAACTGGTGTATAGTCAGACATGGCACCTGCAATTCTGACCATGTGGGTGCTATCCCTGATCCAAGTAGCAATCCATCATGTGAGATATGTGTCCATATCGACGCTGGTGAGCCTATGCATAATGGCCCAGTGGGTTATTGTGTGGAAGGGGTTTGCAAGGTTCAGGTAGAATGTGTGGACAACTGTCCCCTATGTCGATGGACCTGTTAACTGTCTAAAGAATACAAACATGTTCAAGAGGCAAGATCTGCCCACAACAATGCTGAAATGTGTAGGACACTGTCTCTGTAGGTTCCCGATGTCTATGTGTAAGAGACCCATGACAATATGCTCCATAACTTTGCAGAACAGGCTAGTTAGGCTTATAGGGCAATATTGTGTGTGGTCCGTTGTGGCACCAACTTTGTGGAGTGGGACCACTGTCGCTGTACTCCATTCCATGGGTACATATCCTGTAGTAACTCCGATATTGCATAGTGATGTAATGTGAGGGTTATGTCTGTCATGAAGCTTGTGTAAGATGCATGCCGAGACACCATCTGGTCCCATTGATGCTGTAATGTATGCTTTGGGGAGGGCAGCACTCACCTGTTACTGTGTGATGTCAGGGAGGTTACACTCTGTTGGGATGGATAGTTGCTCCCTAGGGGGGATGGGGGAGGGACATCTGCACTGAACCTGTTTGCCAGGATGTTGGCAATGCCAGTGGGGTCAGGGTAAGTTTAGTCAGTATGCAGTAACTCACAGCATATCAGTGAGTGTCCACCCAGGTTCTTGACATAACTGAAGAAGGCCTTGTGATAGTCCTACGTGTCTGGTGCAATTGTCCATGAGAAGCAGCCCTTAGATAAGTTCATGAGTGATCGTAGCTGTCTGCTAGTACAGATCACAGATGCTTTCCCCGTCTGGGATTGTGCTCTATCATGTAGTAGCTTCCTCCTGATGTTGTACAGCTTATTAATGGCTGGGGTCAACCAGACAGGTCCCCTGCCATTGGAGGAGTGAGTCCTGTTATTTGGGATAGCACAATCCATGCAGTCCACTAGGTGTCCATAGAATGTGTATGTAAAGGATTCAGCAGTCAGAGCCGTATTTGCCACTGTCTCAGGGTCTCTGAAGGATACCACCTTGCTTTGGTGAAGTGAGACGTTGGCTCATGAGAAGTTCACCAAGATTACCCAGGATGAGTGTATGGAGGGTATATGTATGTCCAGTGAGATATATGTATGTTCTGACCTTACCAATGAGGGGTATATCGCTGGTGTGGAACATAGAGGCCCCATGTTGGTGATGATCAGGTCCAATATGTATTCCCCCTTGTGGCTGTGGAGACTGGTTGTGCCATAGCATATGAATTTACAAATTGTAGCGACTGTAGGGTGAGGGTGTTGGGGCTTGAGTAGTATCCCCAGTCAATATTTGTGTATTTGAAGTCACCCAATATAATGGTGTTTGTGGAGACCTTGATATTCTCCACTGTTCCCAGGAATGCCGAGTGTAGTTCCTGAGTATGGGAAGGTGGTCTGTAGCAGGCAACAAACTGAAAGGCAGTTTTGCACAATGGTAGTTGTATATGTATGGTCTGTGATGCTTTGTGTAGTGCTACTAACCCAGAGGTGTGTGTATCTGTGATATATATGGATACTCCCCCTAGTTGTGTTGTCCGTTCCAGGTCCTGTGGTCAGAAAGCATGGTATGAAACATAACTTGGTAGTGCTGGTGTGCATATGTGAGCCTGAACTAGGCATCTGTTAGTGCACAGATATTGGTATCCCCCATACTGAGGAGAGTCCTGAGTGGCCGCAATATGAGGGTAACACATCTGGTGTTGAGCAGCATTACCCTTAGTGTCATTTAACCTGTAATGTCTATGGAGGTGGGTCTGTCTTTTGAGCCCTGCTCAACAAATGCACTATGGTGGTAGCAAGAGCCTTAGCCAGCATTCGAAGGTCCAAGGGTGACAGGTGCAAGCTGTCCATAGTGAAGCTACGTGGCATGTCGAGCATGTATGAATGACACCAATTTGTTAGCCAACTGTTAAACGTGATATGTTTGTCTGTATAATGTGACATCATAATTGGTGGGTGTAAGATGCCAGACAAGGTCAGGGTCATACTGGCCTGGGCTACATGATCAGAGTGTTCCTCCATGTACCATGTCATGTGGTCCAGGGAGTAACATCTGAGGTTTTATGCACCAGCATGGACAATGATGGTGCCAGTCCAGACTGCATGTGTTATGTGGCGGATCCTGGCACCCGACAGACAGCCCAAAGTGACTATTCCCATGTTTGGGCTGGTGAGTGGTACGTCAGTGTGTCTGACAATAAGTGTCGCCTATTACAAGTGTATTAGGTGTGTTGTTTAGCCCGAAGGGCAGTGACTGTGTGGCACACTGACATTGTGAACTATGTGATATGTGGGTATTGTAGTGGGGTAGCAGTTGTGTGTGTGCCTGCTGTGGAGGTCTCTGCTGCTTAGGCAGAGTTAATTCACAGCATCCGAGTATGTCTATGTGTGATAATGTGGTTTGAGTGCTGTCGCCAGAGGATATGTGAGACTGATATGTGGTGTGTGTGGTTACCTTCACCACCTGATAGACTGTGCCAGTCATGGGTCGAGAGAGTTCAGCACCCTGTATGTCTCTATAGGTGCATCTCACACATATATCTCAGTTTGTCGGGAGGAGGAGAGGGTTGTCTGTGTACATGAGGCAGATGTGACATTGTGTCAACATCACAATATTCACCAGTTGGACTGGAGAGTACACATGAAACCGACCCCTGGACATGCCGGGATATTATGATGACATACACTGTAGCCAGATCACAAAGGATCAGTAGGGTGTTAAGTGTGTAAAAGAGTATAACAGGGATTAGTGCTCAGTTTCGTTGGTGTTCTGTATAGAGTAGCTGAGAAGGAGTCCAGACTGAATCATGACACCTCCGACAGCTATGTCATATATAGCAATGTACACCCATATATGTCCTGAGTCAGGGCCAACTGTACCTGGCTGACAATGCTGATATCCTGACAGACAGGCCCATATATATAGACCCACCTCCCACTGATGATAGTCCATATCATCATACCAGGAGATATCATATGTAGAATGGATGAACAGCTACCCCCAATGCCAAAAGCATGGCAGCAAGTGGAATACATTGATTTCCAATGTGTGTCATGTATAAACTACAGAACAAACAGATCCTGCACCTGAACAGTCAGCTGAGCCTCCCTCCCTACACAGGATGTGGAACCGTTGAATGTGTTACAGCAACATATGGCACTTCACACAAGTGTTGGTGCACAACACACCATGGGAAGCACAGTCCAGTACGCCTATGAAGTCTGACCTGCAAGGCCATGAAGTCCATCATGGTTGAAGTCCTAAACAGGGCTGTTGGAAGCTGACATACACACAACCCTACTAACTGTAGTATGTTCATGTGCGGATCATGGTTCCCAAACATGCTAGATTGTTTGCAAGGCAGCCACCCAGGACATACATCACTGAACACAGCTGCACGTCTCACATAGAATTTGAATAGCCCTTTATCAACATCCCAGACACATGTAGTACCCACAAAACCAACAAGCTGTGCATAAATATGTGTTGACATATGAAGGAATGTCAATGAGTCCACAGATAGATCACACAAGGTAAGGATTATGAGTTCCTGTTCAAGCTGTTGACACCCGACGACCCACATGGACTATTCCTGGAATGGCATAAAACAAAGTGTACACACATTACCATGTCCAGTCTGATGATGTTACCATCCTATAAATACAGCAGGAGAAGGGAAACCAGCCAGTAAAGCAAGTAGTGTGTTGTGTTAATGCATCTCTCTCTAGTATCATAACATAGTTAGGTAGGGGTTTGAATCCTGCAAACACTGAGTGTGCGTGTGGGGTGTGTGTGTATGTGTGCAAATGTCTTTGAAAGGAGTGCTCTTTTTGGAGACTGGGAAAACAAAATAAAAGAGGTACATTCCTCTTTGGAAAGACTGATGATGTCACCATCCTACAAATACAGACGGAGAAGGGAAACCACCCAGTAAAGCAAATAGCGCGCTGTGTTAATGCATCTCTCTCTAGTATCATAACATAGTTAGGTAGGGGTTTGAATCCTGCAAATGCTGACTGTGTGTGTGGGTGTGTGTGTGTGTGTGCAATTGTCTTTGAAAGGAGTGCCCTTTTTGGAGACTGGGAAAACACACTAAAAGAGGTACATTCCTCTTTGGAAAGACTGATGATGTCACCATCCTACAAATACAGACGGAGAAGGGAAACCACCCAGTAAAGCAAATAGTGCGCCGTGTTAATGCATCTCTCTCTAGTATCATAACATAGGTAGGGGTTTGAATCCTGCAAACGCTGACTGTGTGTGTGTGTCACTGTTGGTCAATGCGGTGTGGGTTTTGCTTTTACTATGGTATGACATATTATGATTACAACAGTAAGTGCATTGCACACATCAGGTATCTGCGTGGCAAATATATATGTGTACATGTCCCCTCAATCAGTACATAGGTGTGAAGCCTGCATACTACATGAATACATTTGTTTCCATGGACAGGTTGTGCCGCTGCTTCTCAGATCGTAGGTCACATATGTATGCATGTGACAAGGCCGTCCACTGTCGTGATCTGTGGCCAAGGTCATCTGTGCCACACACACCCATGACAGTTACTTAAGAGTAGTGTTAGTGAGGGTGTATGCCTGGGGTATATGTCAGACATGTTCATACACACCAACGACTGCCAATAATGGACAGTCTTTATAGGTGTACAACTGCCTTGTGGATATGCATTCAGGCCTCTAATGTCTTATGTGATACACCTTGGGACTCCACAATACCTATAGATATGTGGATACCAACGGACACATGACATAACATGAGGCTGTATGTACACATTGGTACCCAACATACATATTGAGGGCTACCACCTATGTGGTACTGACGGGATAGTATGTATAGTACATGTGGATGACTATGTCATAGTCAGCTTACTGCTATACAGCATGTATCAGACAACAGGTATCTGTCTGTATGATACCCTTGTGTAGGATGTGCGTCCCATCCAGGGAATGCATTGTAGGCCAATGCATGCATTTTCAGATTTGGATGGACACATCCCTAGTGTGTTTGCATGTACCTAAGGGGGCTATATACCAAACAGGTGTGGTCACAGGAATGGGTGGTGGTCATTACCACTGGTTAGTGTTATAGTGTAGCACCGGAAGGATCCAACTGTTACTGAGTTCCCTTAGACTGTGTGTCATTTGTCAAGACATCATCCAATGATTGCTTATAGTCATGCTGTTGAGATTGTTTATACTACCAGACCGCAAATCATTGACAGATATTAACAGTATCACCCACAGCATAGTCATACACACGTCTACCCATGTTAGTACATAACTGTAGTAGAATGCATACTGGCCATTGAAAGATACTATGAGATGTTAATGTGTACAAGAGGGTATGCCACATGTCCCATGTGTCCACTGTGCATGTACATGCAGACAGTGCGCACCCACCATGTTCACAGATGTACACTTGCTAATCTGTACTGCACACATCGCACACGTACTGTCCACTCACTAACACATGCTGGCAACACATTACACTTCAGCCAAGTGGCACATGGGTGGACAATACATACTCAGACCTAACAGTGGTGTAAACAATGCTACATTGATAATCAGAGCTTTGATGCATAATGTCTGCTCAGATATACCTACAAGGATGTCATTACACTTTCCTGTTGACAACTTGCTAATATTGCTACACTGCTATAGTCTCACCCTGTGCATCAGCACCATGGTAGCCCGTTCCTCCGTCAATGTTACAGATGACAGGAGGCGACACAGGTATCATCATATGCACAGGGTGTTTTGTTGTTTGCCAGAGCCTGACATTGACCCATCCAATCGACGTGTGTGTGTGTGTGTGTGTGTGTGTGTGTGACAACAGTACAGCATGGGCCAATGTTGATGTAATGTGTGTGTATGTGTGAGCCCTAGTTGTTTGGTTAATGTGTGTGTGTGTCTGCATGCACACAGCTCCACCATGTGGCTGCCATATACGGTAGTTTGTGGGACAGCCACAGACTGTACCTGCTAGGCTGTACAGATCACGGTCTCCGGCCATGGACACAGTACCTGTGCCTGGCAGGGGTGCTACGGACAGGATTGGGTACCAACCCTGACTGGGTACTGTCATCAGAGGCAGAGGTATGATGACTGGACCCATGTCCCTGCTGGGACTGGCCAGAGCCACGTGCACATGGTCTACTGGGACGGTCAATGGACAGGCCAGCACCAGCATTGCTGGGGTTGGTACTGCCACTATGGGAGTGGTTGTGAACTGTGGGCCGTCTTCGACCACTGCCAGCAGTTGCTGTTGCTGGCATGCATCCACGTCGACGTCGCAGCTGTCCCGCACGGTCCTGGCTCATGGAAGACATATTGTGGAGGGCATCTAATGTCTCCCCCAATGTCTATCTATGACCTCGGTGTAAGTCCGGATGGCACCGGCAAGGTCACAGATGCTGTCATTGATAGCTGTGTAATGTGCCCTCTGCACACTGCCTGGTGTACCATTCCATATGTGCCTGAGCCTGGATTGCAACCCGGAACATACTGGATGTCATAAGACCTGTGAGGGCACGCCTGCCAGGGGCAATATGACCAGCGGTGCTTCCCTGAGAACCGCTGGACCTCCGCCTATGTGGTACCGTTCCAGGAATATGGCTATGGCTGCTGTGAGGGGATGCAAGTGCCATGGGTACCACACTCTCCTGGTCAATGCCAACTGTATGCTGTCCCTCGCCTATGGCCATTGGTGGTGATGGATGTATTGACAGTATGAGTGTGCGCATAGATGGGGTTGAACGTTGTGTACTGTCGACTGGCGGACCAACGACAGACCCTGTCAAACCTTCCTGTACCAAAATACATGTCTCATCATCACCACTATTCGTGGCAGTGGCTTCAGGTTCCCTGCTGCTTTCGGCCACCCCTAACTCAGCACCTGTGCGAGGAAGACAGGAAACACACTTTACGGTCTGCACATGCACACATGAACACATGCACACATGAACACTAATACACTCAGTACAGCACATACACACACACACCAGCAATCCAACACATACTCTATAGTGGGTGAAGGTGGGTGTCAGTATCACAAGGTAAACAGTCACCACACACGTGTCAGCATGCAGAATATGTGTTGCACAAGACCATGCAGTGCAAGTGTAGATGCCCCTATTTAATGGCAGTATGCATGGCTTTGATGCAACTGTGTAGTTGTTCAGTGATTGGCTACACCCTGGAACACAATGTGTACATGGACACAACATTGCTGTGCAGGTATTATCAGCTCTGCAATGCCCTGTGCACCATCACTCACAAGTATACATGCCATGGCTGCATGTGTTATCTGTGTGATACATAGATATCCATGTCTGAATACAGTGTCTGTGTCCATAGCAGATAATAGTGGGCATGGGTGTAGCACATGCATGCTATGTACACACACGGGATGAGTGGTGCATGTTGACGTGAAGGAATCCCAATGCTCGACATGGCCAGTGTACAGTGGTTATGGTGAGTGTGGGACATATTGCAGATATGTTGGTGCCAGACATGGCATGGCATGCTACACGACTGCAACATTAAACACCACACATACCCAATGTGTGTCATGTGACCTATACACCCACTAGCATTCCAGGACATATATGTGACACTTTGGATGGCGACTGCTGTGCATATTGTGTATACTGGCATATGTAAGCACACACACAACATGCTATGCATATTGTGTATAGGTGCATATGTTTGCACACACACAACATTGAGGTACAAAGCAATGACTGCTATGAGTAGTACTGTGGTCACTGTAACTGGTTGGGGTGTAGTACCCTGTGCCATCATCAATATGCATCTTGTGGTCACTCACAGCTACTAATGGGTGCAAGACCACTGCCTAGCATGCTGTACCTGAACTGCAGTGCCGTGGCTACGTTCACAATTACACAGCCACCTTGTACATGGGTGTGTGAGGTGACCAATAGGGAGCATTGCCTAACATGACTGTGTTATCTGTTGCAGAGTGTTGCACAGCCCCATGATAGGCCTCTACCCCTGAGGTACATCATGTGTGTGTGCATGACATGTGGGATACTGAAGTGTGACCTTACAGCGGGTGTGTGGTAATGCCAAATGTAGCATGTTTTCGTGTACTGCGTATGATAAACGTGTTCTGTTGTGTACAGCTGTAGCAACTATGCATATCCAATGTGCAGTACAGTGTTGCCACAACTGTGTCTGCTGCACTGTGCATTGCATGGGATTGAGGCAGCTACTGACTTTACTGAGATGATTAATGTCTCACAGCAAACATGCACAGCATGCATTATGCGTAGGTGTGTTACGTGTACATGGCCTACACCTCACCTATGACATGCACATTTCATTACCAATATTAAAGTGTTAACACACTCACCAGCATGTATCGTCTGCCCTGCTGTCACACCAGAGGGACCTACAAGAATATGACACAGTTTGTCAGTGGCCACAACTGTGGCATTGCTACTGTGAGTGTGCTAAACTACAGTGGAACAACAGTCAACAGTCACAGGTGTACAGATACTATTCCAAATATCAGTATTGCACATGATAGGCAGCACAACTGCTAAACACACAGTACACATCTCACATATGCATATTCTAACAATACAGGTAACGGCAGTCTACAGCTACGGCATATTACCTGCACGCTCCATGTCATCTTGCTGGGTGGCTCCGGCCTCCATGATGACACGTGTGATGCTGTTGCTGCTGTAGGCCAGGAGCCACCACACTTAGGAGCAGCTCCTCCACTCTGGTGAGGGGGGATGTATGGCCGCCCCACCACCTGTGGCAAGCTGTTGTCTATGGATATCAGACACACGCTGCCGGACATGTCTAATTAAATCACTACAGTGATGGCGTACCTGCTCATATGTCCGGTTATGCATGCCTATGTCATTTACCCGGCGAACAAGATCTTGCCACAGTGCAGTACGCTCATGCTGGTGCTGGCTGGCCCTGGAAAAAAGCAGGTTATAGTGCTGCACCAGGCTGTTCTGTATTTCTTGCTACTCTGCAGCTGTATACGACAGATTGCGTTGATGAGCCATAACCCTGGAAGACAATTAAACGATATGTGTGAGCAAGTCATGTGGCACACTTAACATTATGAAGTACATATATCACTTAACTGCCATATATAGCATTTATCTGTCTATCAGAGGATACACACGTTCAATACCACATATCAGTGCTCAGCCCACAACTGGCTGACAGTGCCTGCCACACTCCATATAACAAACCAGTATACACCAGTAGTCGGCACACTGTTTGGGATACAATGCACAACCTCGCCCCGGGGGTATACATCAAGCTAATGCATGAAGAAATATGTCATCCAATGCAATGAATGTAATGTACATTTACAGCATTACCAGTAAACCACCCTAGTCTTTGATGCCATACCCCTACCTAACATATGTGCACGGTTGTTAATATAGCTGGCATACTGCTGTAACAGAGTATACATGTTGCTAGGTACACACACATACCCTGTAACACACGTGATTGCGGGCATGGTACAGGCATCATTACACACACATCAGACATACATACAACACACAAATGTATGCCGACACAGATGAGCATTACCTGTGTACCTTATAGTGTGTGCCCCTACTTACAGATACCTATGCCTGAGGTATGTAATCTGTGCAGACTACAGGAAACACACAAGACAGTGTTACCAGGTAATGTGAACATGCACCATACTGTGCTGTTTAGGCCTACAGCTTCAGGTAGTGCAACAGTTCATATGTGAGCTGGATTCACCAGCAGTACCACTTACTGAGCATACATGTATTGCTTCAGCCTACAATGGGACACCACAGACATACACAAGGAACTATGTCACAACATATGCCATCCTACTATGTCTGCATCCCAATAACTGACACATCTTTCTCTGGCCTCACACCTAGGACACAAACTACCATGACAGACACAACCTCACACTAAGCTATCACACCTTTACAAACCTTGCACACACTGTCATACTCATTCCACCTCACATAGCAGGTATTGCACTGAGTACATGTGTGCATTGTGTCATAGGTAGGTAATACGCTATTACTGGCCCTAGGGCCTACAGCAGCCTAGCCATATGCTACCCTGCCCTTTGACACACATGTAATGTGATTTCACTTGCTCCTGTCAACCGGATACACAGAGGTGACTCCCAGGGCATATTACCTATCTTCAAAACAATCATCAGGGGTATGTATGACATCTGCTAATGAGGAGCCTTGTTTGTTAATGCTGGGTGGTTTAGTCCAGAGTATGGCATATTTGTGGATAGGAACCTGTACCTCCAGCATGTGCTGTTATTGAGGTGACAAGGATTAGGGCCCTAGGTCATGTAGCCTGGAGGGATTGTGAGGTGTTGTCATGGTGGTTGGCCAATTGCTATGGGTTTGACATACCTCTGTATGTCCGGCAGTGGTAACCTCTGGGTGGGTGGTATGCAACGCACTCTAGCTGTGGTTTTGTGAGTCATTCTGCATAGGGCATGTGTTTGAGGGCAGTATTACTCTTTGTTAGGTATGTCTGTGGCCTTTTCACTTGCTGTAGTTGTCATATGAGGTACATACCACATTAGGCATTGTGATGAGTAGAGAGGAACGCTGACCTATATTTCCCTAGATGACACACCTTTTGTGATGACACGTACCATGTAGACAGATTACAAGACTCGTGTGGCACTGTGATTATCAAAGGGGAGCCTACTCTCCACCTGTGTCCCATGTTCCCTTCTGACACCTTCAGTGTTAGGCAGGCTATCACCTATGTGGTAGTTACTGCGTAAAGTGTTTTGGAATGGGGTATGGCACTGCGGTATCAACACTGGTGTTCAGTCCATGCTTTGGACAACAGGCACCTGGTGCAGTACATATGACCCTGTGTCTCCCTCTCTCTATGATATATATATATATATATATATATATATATATATATATATATATATATATCCATATCTATCCATATCCATACATATCTACATATATCTATATATATCCATATATATCTATATATATCCATATATACCTATATATATCCATATATATATAATATATCTATATATATCTATATCTATATATGTATATATAGATCTATATATATATATATATATATATATATATATATATATACACACACATATATATATATATATATATATATATATATATATATATACACACACACATATACATCTAAACATCCATTGCTGTACATATAGCTGCACATATACTGCCCACCTTTCATGGTGGGGATGTCAATTATGCAACAGTTGTGAGACATGCGGTTATGTAATACTATTGCACAATGTTGTGCAGAATGCATTCTGCTGTCCTCAAGCTGTATAGCTGTAGCAGGCCTCACTGCCTGTAGCTCAGTTCCACAGCGTTTAATCACCACATGACATATACCGGCACTGCTTGCTGTCTGCAATGCCACACACTACAACCTACATACATATGTGCACATAGCAGCCTTCAACAACATACATATGTCCAGCCTTCACTAACAGTTGCAGTATGTCCCTTGCCCTATGCAAATGTGCATGTGCATATAGATACGGACTGCTGCCACATATGGATGATTCACAATATGTAGAGTACCCTTCAGACACATCATTCAGATGTCAGCAAATACATATCTGTTACATACCTTACCTTTGTATTCCTCACCTCCGTCTGTTGTAGGTGTTGATTTTTTTATTTTTTTTTGGTTTTGGTTTCCTCTGTGTGTTGGTCTTACTTTTCAGTGTCTGTCTCCTACTACCTGTTTGTATCCATCTGTATGTCTGTCTGTCTCTGTCTCTCTCGCTCGCGCTCTCTCTCTCCCCCAGTTGGTGCAATGATATTATTGCATGTGTGGACAGCAGATACAGGCTGCTTTTCTAGGTATCTGCAGACGTGCATGTGATGGCCTCTGCACGAATTGGTGCCCACCATTTAGTAATTGCATGCAGCCTGCTGTGTGGTAATTGCAGTTCTCACTGTGATTTCAGGACACTGCTATAAAATGATAGGTTAGGTAGGCATAGCCCTTTCAGTTTTGTAAGGTGGGGACCATGCTTGTTTGCTGTGGACACTGTTTTCTCAGTCAGAAGGTTGGTATATGTCTCATATCTGAAGATGGGTTGTAGCCAGTGAAATGCATGTTGTACTGAAACCTGACTGTTGCTTCTTCCAGTACACTCTTCTCAGTGTGTAGGTTTACTCACACCTCCTAATGCTAACACTGGATACATGGGAGTATGCACTTTATTTTCGAATTAGAGAATTAACTGGCATACAATAGTAGTTATTGCAATGTGTTCCTATGGCTTTCCTATTTTCCCTTTACATTCACTCATTGTAATGGATGTTATATTTCTTTCAGCACCAAGTTATTGTATATCTGCTGTGGCTTAGTGGTACATCATGCAGACAGGTGAGTCCAAGGTGTGGGGTTTGAGACTGACAAGGGTATTTTATTTTGCTGCTCAGCAGTACAAGGGCCCTGTCATACAGAGTGACTAAGGCACTTTTAAGCAGTTGTAAGTGGGTTTGCACGACGCTTAGTGATGCTAAGCTAAGCTTAGCTTAGCTTAGCTTATTTTATTTTAGCAATACTAAGCTAAGCTTGGCTTAGCTTATCATATCTTAGCAATGCTAAGCTAAGCGCACACATGCGCACACTGGTGCAAACCCACTTACTACTGTTTACAAGTGTGCACTCCTGCTAACCCCTGCGCTCATTTCTTTGACAGAAAAGTAAATGGGGAGATAGGAATGTGGTGATAAAGGGTGCACAAAGAGGGGAAGACAGTAGGGAAACCAGCTCGGGATGTACAGGATGGTTGTGGAGAAGGTCCATAGCTGCCCATTTCTTTACCAGCAACAGCTGTGCATATGCAATACATTAGGAGGGATATTTGAAACCTTCCACCCCTGAGAGAGGGGTGAGGACAACTAAGTATGTTGTACTACCAATTATGAATATCAGACACATGCACTGTTTGTGACCTGCTATACTGTCATTAGTACGTTACTCACTTCTGAACAGTTTGTGGTTTGTTTGTGTTGACATTAGCACAGTCTGCTCAGGACAACTGGACATATTTCACTACTGTGTATGCCTACCTACACCCTTGGTTGTGCCTGACTACGCGGGCATATAGTACCTTTGGATAGGGGTGCAGAACTGCAGAGTGCATTATTTATTATCGTGTGATGTTTATCTTGCTGAACATGTAGAGTTGTTGTGTACCTGTAAGTCTATAAAGGCTAGTAATCTGTCTGAGTAGCTCCCACCTGTGGACATATCCAGATGGTAGACAGAGGTTAGCCTAGTATTCATTGACTGTGCACCACACCAGTCTTTTCAGCCCCTGAACAGTGGCATTGTCACAGGTGGTTGCTAGCAGTACATGGCTACATCTTTTGATATTTCTGTGTTGTATTCCTACATAAGGGCATGCTTGTGGAATTCATTATACAGCTATTCAAAGAATGTGTAACAGCAGACAGGCTGATATGCCTGTGTGTTTCTGACTCTTCCAGGCCTCAGATACTCTCAGATATATATTTGAACAGCCTCAGGGAAAGGTACATATCAGTGGGATACACCTGTGATATATTTCAGATATTTTGCAGTTGCGACTTTGGGGGATTCTGAGCATATGTATTACTACACCTTTTCTGACGTGCAAGCAGTGTCTACTCTCACTTATTAACATTTATCATTAAGTGGGATTCCCCACCTTTCTGCCTACTGTTACTACATTTCACAGGGAGTCTGAGGAACACAGCTAACATTTGTTTGCAAATCAGGGACATCCCTGTAAACCAGTCACAGTTGGGAGGTCTGGCCTCTGACCTATTCAAATATGCCAGTGTTTATCCTGCTCTGATACTGTGTGGGGTTTGTAAGGTGCTACTGTAACATTATTCCCTACTAGCATGGCTGGTTCTCTTTTCACAGTCATGTCATGCAATTCCACAACACTTGCTGGTTAAGGGCCACAGAACATGATTTGTGTTATGCCATTCCTATTCTCCCTTTAAATTCACTCATTGTAATGCATGATATATTTCTTTCAGCACCAAGTTATTGTATATCTGCTGTGGTGTAGTGGTACTTCATGCAGACTGGTGAGCCCAAGGTCTGGGGTTCGAGACTAACAGGTGTATTTTATTTTGCTGCTGAGCAATACAAAGGCCCTGTCATACAGAGTGACTAAGGCACTTTTAAGCGGGTTTGCGTGACACTTAGCAATGCTTAGCTAAGCGCACACAAGCTCACACTCGCGCACCCCCGCTAACTACTGCTTAAAAGTGCTCACTCCCACTAACCGCGTGCTAATTTCTTTGAAAGAAAAGAAAATGGGGAGATAGGAAAGTGGTGAAAAAGGGGGCACAAAGAGGGAAAGACAGTAGGGAAACCAGCTGGGATGTGCAGGAAGGGTGTATGGAAGGCCCATAGCTGCCCATTTCTTTACCAACAACAGCTGTGCATATGTTCGTAATTTGGTGTGAAATGTGCAACCTTCCACCCCTGAGAGAGGGGTGAGGACAACAGAGTATGTTGTACTGCCAATTATAATTATCACTTTACATGTCCAGTGGACATGTGTGCGAAATGGGCGTAATTGTTTTGTGGGAACAGATTGCCCTTTTTTTATTTTTTTTTTCAGGTGAGAGTGGAATGTGAGGTAGGGGATGTAGGTATATTTGGGGAGGTAGGTTGGGGAGGTAAACAGACAAGACAAACAAGACGCATACAGGGGTGGAATTTGACACATGGGGTGGGTGAACACAATTGACGGGGAAGGTTGTTTGGAAATCGCAAGCCCATGAGCCCACAGATGGTAACAGTGGAACTGAGATCCCACCCATGGGCAGTCACCACTACACCTTCACAGCCCCGAGGGTGGCTGTGCTGGGGGCTGAGTAGGACGGGCAGGCTCTCCTGAGAGATGCGCCACTCTTGCCTCAAGCTGGCGTAGGGGATCAGCGACTGAACGCTGGATCTCCCTACGCACCACAGCCCGGACCCTTCAAAGGGTGACATGTGGCCCTTCTCCACCCACGCTTGCATGGGGGGGCGAGCCCCATCCCCTGCAGCGCTTCCACCCGAAGGTGGCACAGGACCAATGGAGGAGGGGAGCCCGGGCTGGGTACCGGACCTGCTGGTGCTAGGTGCACTCGCTGGCTGAGGAGGGACAGGTGGGTCCGCTGGGACCGGCCTTCCCATATGTTCTGTGATTAGGTGTGTTTAATTACAACATAAGCAAAACAGCATTCCAGATTAGTTGTAACGGCATGCATTAATATTCCCATTAAAACAACACACCAAGGGTACAACAGCTGAACAGCAAGCATAACACATGCATATATTGAACCACAGTGGTTATTCCAACAGCATGCAGGGATGTTTGGTAGCAACAGGCCACCATGATTGTGGTGTTCAAACAGGGCACATGCATCAACGTGAATGCAAATATTTATAGAACAGTAGGACATATGTCCCAACAAATATTTAAGATTACACATACCCACTGAGGTGTGGAATTGCATGGTTTATGCACATACAGTAGGGTGTAGAAAATACCTCGGTTAACATCTTTTAATGACCTTTTCATCTACACTACATCCTAGTGACTGCAAGTGTTTATCCCCTACATATATTATTACACTTGCCACCATACATTAGGTTGTGTTATGGGTTTGGCTAGTTCAATATATGCCTGACCTATATCTGACATACTAACTGTCCAGGATGCATATGTTACTGCTACATATTTCTTGATTGCATTTATATTTCTTTATCTACATATCTGGGATGTTTTCACATGACATTTTCACTTCCATTTATACAGAACCCTGCATTTCTTGACACACACTCACATTTTTGGGGAAAATATAACATGCTACACATGTGCCAGCTTTAGTTATTCATGCCAGACGGTAACTGTTGTGGACTGTATATGTGTTTCACAGCTACTAGCACTTCCATCACCCACTTTATATGGGACTGCACAACTCTGGGTTGCCAGTACCTTTTCAAACAGTACTGTTTGTATAATGCAAGGGTACAACAACATTTCAGACTCTGTGACACAGACACACTCTGGGTTTTAGACCTTTATTAATGACATTACACACTTTTCCACAGGCTCACTCCTTTATTTGTTTTAATGGTGTATATTGTAGACATGTTCAAGACATATTATACCTTTATTAATAGGTTATCACACTCTTTTTTCAGGCTCACTCACTTATTTTATATGACAGTGCCTGCAGAGATATTATTCCAGACATATGTTACCTTTCTTAATGGGTTACTACACTCTTTTTCTGCCTCTCTGACGTTTTTATCTGACAGTACACGCAAAGGACTTATTCAGGCAATGTTATGGCTGTATTATTGGACTACAACACTTTCTTTCATGCTCTCTCCCATATTTTATATAACAATACATGCAGAATAATCACTAACCTGCCTGGTGGTGTAGCCTATCAGCATAGGCTTGCTGATTCATAGCACGGTCACCTGCAGCTGTAAAGTAAATGAGGGCATATTGAGACATACCTATCCGTTATACATACTCCATTATCAATTCTTACATACTGCATTCCATGGCTACATACTCAGTTGTGGGACATCCCGCATCCCACGGGCCTCCTGTATCCACTGGTTCAGGCAGTCCTGCTTTCATCTCAAGTCTGCATGGTGGTGACGGACCTGCTCACCAGTCCAAGGAACACCTGTGGCACTGGTGAGGTCACGAGCTAATTGGTTCCAAGCCTCTGCCTTGTACTCCGTCCCTTGGAACTGGCCTTGCAGGAGTCTTGTCTCGTGACGGTGGACAAGGAGCCAAACCATGTATTTGGACTCCTTGATGCCCCAATGTTGCGCTCAGAAGCGTGTTCCCTCTCTGACACCAGACATTCTAACTGCAGATGTGAGCTACAATCAGTTATGGCATGTATTCCCACCTGTGGGGCTTACATATGCTGCATTTTCCGCACTTTTTTGTGACTGGCCGTTTTGTAAAATTCTCGGCTGACAGCAGACCTGCTTAGTAATGGTTAAACTATCATTCGTAAGTATATGAATGTTAACAGTGGAAGTTCCCCGTATGTTGTCATGGCTTAGTGGTTCTGTACTTTGCTTCTGATGCACAGATTCCTGGGTTCGAACCTTGTCATTCATTTTATTTTCATACTGTCCAGACAGGCTAGGGGGTGTGGCTGCATTTAAGCAACTTTGCTCTATGTTGCTCCTCGGTGCCCTGGTTGGTGCGGCGCACACGTCCGCGCAAACACATTGTGCTAGGTAAAGTGCCATTGAACTATTGGCAACTCTATTGTGCTGGGTAAAGCGCTGTTAAACCGTGGGCACCTCTATTGCGCTAGGTAAAGTGCTATTAAACTACGGGCAACTCTATTGCGCTGGGTGAAGCGCTGCTTAACTGCAGGCAATTTTATATCAGGATCCTTTAAAATATTTATTTTCTTCACTGATACATTGGCCATTTCACTGCTTTTTAGTAATGTTTAAACATATTTGTCAGGTATTATTTCATATACTGATTTAAAACATAAATACGAAGGAGTGGTGGGACTCGAACCATGAATGCCTCTTTGTGCGAACGCTCTACCATTATGCTATTGCTATTTGGTGTGATTTGCATAAACATTCTTTCTTATGCTCTTCCATGTCTGAATTGCTAACTGCAGCTAAGCAATGGGCACACCCGCACACACACGCGCAAATACAGGCAGCTATTTTGGGAATTTAAAAAAATATATTTAATATTTTGCGTTTTAGAACTATGATAGGAGTTTACAATATCAGGGAGTGTAGTGTTGGGTGCAGGGACATTTGAGTGGACTCGCTCTTGTGTGTGTACTTTTTTTACTTTTGAAATACTTGCAGGGGCGTGGACATTTAGACTGCTCGGCAGTCCGACATGCCCCCTGCTTTCTTACACAGTCCGTGTAAGACTTACGGTTGAGTCAGCGTGCCCTCATGAATATTCATGGCACGCTGACGTCATACTGTTCAACTGCAGCCTGCAAGTAAGACATATTAAGTCTTACACAGAGGTTTCGTGAATCCGGGTGTGTGTATATGGTGAAATTATTTTCTTTGTTTCAGAATGGATAACATTTATGATGTTGAAAAATGTAGACAACAGAATACGAGTTAATGTCAATTTGTTATTTCCTTCAAGGTGAACGTTTTGACATAAACCAAATAAATGCTGAGGAATCTGTATTTCCTCTATATATTAAAAGAGAATTAAGTTGAGTAAGAAATGGATAGAGAAAAAAAGGCAGTACAACTAAATTTATTTGTCATTTGTTAACCGGGTTAGTCCAACTGAGCCAGTGTCCAGTTTTCAGTGGAGAACCAAGGAGAAAAGCTCCAGGCAGTTATTACAAAGTTACAAAAAAAAAATCTGACAATGAAGTTTTACGCAAACATTACAATAATATGCTTTACATGAGTATATTAGAAATTTACAAAAGGCCTGAGAATGAAGTTTACATAAACATTACAATAATGTGCATAACATGCAGTACAAACATTAGAATTTTTTTTAATCAACAAAAAGAGAAAGCAATGCAAATGAGATAGGACACTTGCAATAGGTGGGTGTTAAAAGTCTGAGTGATAGTGAGGTGGGCAAGATGGGAGTGAAGTGGGATCATTGCAGTGACAGGCATTGGTATTTAGGAGAAACGTTTTAAGTTCAGATTTAATAGAGATTCATGTTAGAAATAATTCAGATGTTAAGGGGGAGTTTGTTTTATGCATGGGAAATACTATATTTGTAAAGTTTATCAATGTTTTTGTTTGGTTTATAGCTGTCCAGAATGAGCTGATCATAGCTGCAGAGAGTTCTGGGAGGGTTAAAATGGGATATTAGTGAGGACAGAGCAGGACAGGAAAGGGGTTTTAAGAGTAGAGTATGAGTCATTTGCAGTGGAGAGTGCAGGTGCTGGGGGACGTCAAGCCACTGGAGCTGTTTTAGTGCATGGCATTGATGAGATTTGTAGGGTTGCTTATAGCAGATCTTGCAACACTATAGTATGATTGACAGAGTTTAGCCAATAGGGTAGATTGGAGATGTGAAAAGGTGGAGGAGGCATAAAGTAGACATGGAAGGAGGAAGGCCTGAGCTAGATTCTGCCTAGAGTCAGGGGCTAGGTATTTTTTATGCCTGCAGAGTAGGCCGGGTTTTTGATTGGTCTTTTTGATACAGTGCTGAATATTGGTATAAAATTTTAATTGGTCAGGGATAATAACACCAAGATGTTTAGTATGTGGGTCAGGTTGTGTGATGGAATTGTTGAGAGAAGAAATGGTGAATGTTGTTTTGAGGAATTGGTTGTTGGTTAGCCATTTTTCTACAGATAGGAAGCTATGTTGAGTAGTATAGAGGAGATTAGAGAAACTGTCAGAACAGGTAAGAGTAGAGTTGTCCACATATTGTGTCAGTGAGGATGCTGTACAGGAACTATGTAATTGGTTTGTGAAAATATTAGAGTAGAGGGCCAAGAATCGAGCCTTGAGGCACCCCAGTTTGGATGACTTTAGTATCGGTGCTGTAGCTTTAAATTTTGTTTAAAAATGCAATAAGTGATTGCAATGTACATCCACAGAGATACAGTTTTACTTACGAGCACTAAAAGATGTTCAGAAGAATAAATGGTAAGAATGTTCATAATTTTTTACTAACTTTACAACCAAAGGAGACCATCAAGAAGCTCGGCCACATCACCCACTACTGGTGGGACACTAACAATGTAACCCACAAAGTAGACTTTCTATGCATTTCCACAGTGAAAATTTACTATCACCCATCCAGTCATGCTGACTGTTTTTAAAGTGCTATTGAAGTACTCTGCTTGATAAGTAAGATAGATATATAGTAGCAGCCTATTCTAGAAACAGAGGATACATTAGGTATCTGATGCTGTTGGTATAGAATGGGCATTTGCTATCGTATTGGCTCAACTGAAGTGAAGGAGTTCAAAGAGCCCTGGATCATTCAGAGCAATGAAGGCTAAGCAGAGATCACCTTCTCAGGAGTCTGTGTGATACTCAGCAGAGGGACAGGACGTTTAGTCCATCAGAACCGCTAAGGGTAATGAGACCTGAGAATGTATGCTTTTATTAGATATTTTTTTCAAATTTTATGGACAACAGGAAAACAAATTTGGAGCGGATGTTTATAATGTAACCCTTTATTTAAGATTTATTTAATTTTATTAACTGTACAAAACTCACTGACTACAAATTCTTGTTTTTTGAGGGGTATGACCCAAAAGCTTTGTTGTACTCATATAACTTGCTCAAAGTTGCAAAAACACAGATGAAGATGTTGTAGGACTGAAACTCAGGGCAGCAGAGCATAGTTTGTCAGAAGCTCATTGCCTTGACTCTCTGACCTTAACTTTTATTTGAAGTGAATGTATAAAAAAATCAGGTCATAGCATGACTCATGTTTTATGACACATTTAATGCAGACCTTATAAGTGCTTGTAAATTCTTACAAAATGGTGTTGACAAAGATAGTATTTTTTCAAGCAGTACAGTTCCAAAATTATATGAGTCAGACTGATTATTCAGGTGTAGTGCATCATGGGAATTAATGCAACAATGTGTCACTTAAATAAATTTAGCCTGTATACCTAATTAAATATAATGTTTGTGAGAAAACAGTTTAGACATATTAATAAGTTAATGCTAAACATATATTCTGCCAGTTTATACCACTATGTAGCCATGTATGCTGCTGCTGAAGACAAATCTTTTCTATGGGGTGTACCTGTTTCAACACCGCTGAGCTATAAAGTAGGCAGCATTTGTTAACGTATTTGTTATTTGAATAATGACAGTGCAGATTAGCTAACTACCTTGTTTCAAGCAATGTTTACAGATGTCACTCATACCCTGGAGAGTCAGATCTGTAAGAGGCCTCAGTGACAATTTTTGATGTTTTTTTTTCATCTTTACTATCTTATTCATATTAATATTTTACTGTCAAAGATACTTTAGCATTTGGATTTGCAACCTCCAGGTGACAGGAACACATTCTGTGATGTCCATGACTTGACCTCCCTCTGTAATTTTTTTTTTTTTTTTTTTTTTTTGGGAAGGGCTACAGAGAATTGCACATCAGATTCAAGACATGAAGGCACAACTCGGTTACAAATCTAAGAGTATAGAAGTTTTCTGGCAATAAAATACAGCTGTAAAACTCATTATTCATTATTTAAGTTATCTCAAACCCTTAACATTGTTTTGTAACACAGATGAATTTGTATGTAACCTGCATGGTTTGCAACCAACTTTTCAACATTTAAGTGTTCAAAAACAGTTGTGAAAAAGTGATTATAGCTTTTTCTTGTAGGACTACTGATGAAATGCATTTAAAAACAAAAGACAGGAGACTGAGGGAACCATTCTTATTTTTGTTTAAAGAAATGCTGGATTTTTTTATAAATCACATACCTCTCACCTCTCCAGATTTTTGCAGAATGTCCATGTTTTTGCCTCTTAATTTTGGTCTGTTCATCATACAATTTGTGGTTTTCTGGAAATCATTGAGATGATCCGAGGACCGAAGCCACTAAATAATGACGTACATTTGAGTTTCAGACTTCAAATCCCTCAGAAAATGTATGTTAACATGGACCCTGTTAGTCTAGCAACTTTCTAAGTTTATAAGAGCAATATTTAAAATCTGTCCCTATCTTTGGGCCTTGTCCCCCCATTTCATCAGGCTTTGTCCAAATTTCTTGCACTAAGAGGTTGAGAGGTATGTTCAGATGCTAAAATGTAACTGACTGGTTTTTACCTTCTAAAATGTTTTTCATTTACTGTGTTCACACTGAAACTACTATGAGCGGTATGTTGATGATATGGGATAGCTCTGAGACGAACAGCTGACATCTCATTAGCTCTTGGATAATTCCTCATTACCACGGTGGCATCTACAGAAGTAATGTCAAAGGTGACCAGCTCAACACCTTATGAGTGGTGGCTGACACATTTCAGTGATTTCACAGAAAGGGAGCAGTGCTGATGGTGCCCTGTTAGAATAAACAGATGTTTAGGCATTTTTATCCCACATCAGGTAAGAAGGTTAGTCATTATCCGAAGGAAAGCAAAAGGTGACGTAATGAATGCAACACGATGGCTGATTTTAAGAAGTATGTTTGCTTTTTCATTACTCTCATCATTATAACAACTTCTTTACAACAGGACATGTACTGAAACATTTGGTTGCAAGGTTTTACGCACTATGTGATTTTTTAGGTGAAGGGATGTTTCTAAACACATATGATACTTGAGTGCAAAAGAAAATTCATTGCACACTGCAACTATACATGCAGATGGTTCATAAAAAAATCTTACAGTATGTTGCCATTACACCATCTGAGGAAAGTGTGTTACCTATGTCTTCATTTTCAGAAGCAGACTGAAACAAAATCTTATCCCCTGGAGGACTGGTAAAACACGAATACTTGGCACTAGAAATCGTCTGGTTAAATAATATAAACAATCCACTGATGCATAATACCGTTGTTAGTTAACTTTTATTTATATAAAATTTAATGGATCCCATTGTAATTAACTGATCCCAAAATGTATGTCATCACTGTGATGCAAGTCCAACAAGGTGCTGTGGCAAATGAGATACTTGGACCTCTGTTCACTTCAGATCCTTAGGAATTGCAACATATCCTTGGACATCTTTACATGTTCTCTTCTTCTTTTGTTTGTATGCATTCCTTTCCTGAAGTCAGCTGTGATCGTTTCAAAGAGAGCACACGCTCTGTTAACCGCAGGTCCCGAAAGTCTAAAAGAGGTCTGTGCTATTCAGAACTAACTTGATCCATTTTTGCTGCTCTTTATACATTAGCTGGTGTGCTTTGAGCTCTGTTGTTGTGATGTTTTGCTGCTGTTTCTTGCTGGCCATACTAAATAAGCATGCCTGTTTCAAAGTACATTGTCTTGTTCACTTTGCCTAACCAACCTTGTCTTCATCAGAAATCAAACTGCATTAAAGAAATTGAAAATACATTGCCATGTGTAATTGAGACACTGGTTGTTTATGAACAGTAAGAGACTGCAGTAATCAAATACATCTTTCCCAAATTATCTTTGGCAAAAGAAAGAAAATGTTCAGTTTATTCAAAATATAAAGATAGAATGTAATTCACAGCAGCTGATCCGCAGTTTGGATTTTAAACCATCTGTCTTTCAGCTGCGCTAAGTTTTAAGCAGCTTAGAGTAAAATATAACATAAAGTTCACTTTAGTAAAATTAGCCATTATAAAAGAAGCCCCTCCTCCAGAAAGCAGGTAATTGTATTTTTACCTACAGTGAAACTGTGGCAAAATGATCCGTGGATTCAGATTTTAGGAAATGTAGAATGTTACTATATAAAACTCAGATGTGACACTGGAACATCATACTTAACTATTTAATTGCAAACGTTAGCTCATCCAATGCAGATACAGACAAAATGGTAGACAAAATTGTATTTAGTTCTGCTAGCACTGTGGTTGCACAAACCACTAAAGTCAGGATTGAAATCTTAAGAAAGAGGAAAGCAAAAATTGATTTTGTTTCTATCTTTCTTTGCGGGTGGTATCACTACAAACTGATGATCTTAGATTTTGTGCAAAAAAAATGGTATATTTCTTATAGGAAAATCATAAACTATTACATATTTAAGACAAAAAAAATACATGCTGAGTTGCTGTCTGCCACTTCAAATTTTAATATCTCCATTCCAAGACCAGTACTGACCTTGGGGCAAAGCGGCTCTTTCTGTTTCACATTTGGGCAATATTACTGTGCTCAGCAATCTAATGTTACTAGTACTACTGATTGTTTTTCCTACAAGTCTGAAAATACTACTTTATATATATATATACTGGATGAGCAATGACCAGGTGCTTTGTTTCTAAGGATGGAATATTTTACTGGAAACAGACATCTTTTAATGTAGAAGTCTTTCTGGGGAATCGAGGCCAGCAGTCTACTGTAGCACAGACAAGTAGCTGAGCTGATAGCAGTTAGTGCACTACAGGGTAGTTTGCAATACTAAGAAAAACGTGTTCATTCTAAATTTTTAGGTCAAATGTCTCTTAAAAAATGGTTGACTCAAAGCAGCTTACCATATCTTAGCATCACATTTCTTCCAGACTGCAGTCACCAAAGAGCTAGCAACTGAAGAATCTAGACACACATGCAGTCCTCATGTGAGCTGACAGATTATACATTTCAATGCAGAAGGACAGAAATCCATAAATCCTTAACTGCTTTTTGAGTACTCTGTCCTAATTATGTTTTCTTGTTATTCTAACAGAAAGGAACAGGCGTAGTGGGAGACGACATTCAGTGACAACAAGACGAATGGTGGCTTTGTATGACTACGATCCCAGAGAAAGCTCCCCAAATGTTGATGTGGAGGTATTAGCAAGATAATTCATGCATGTGGTTTGGTTCAACCTTTATTGCACATATCTTCTTTTCTCTCTCTCTCTCTTTTTTTTTCCTAAATGGTGTACTAGGCATAGCCCCTAAATGTCTAGAAAATATATATATATGTATATGTATGTATAATCAAGTAGCAATGAATTTTAGTCTTACCTGAATTTCACCTGTTTTCTTTTTTTTTATAAAACAATGCTGCTTTATTTCTGTACATTCATTTTACATTATTGTGTAGTCCTCATGCATGCTGCACTGTCTCCTAATGCATTTTTCTTATGTATAAGTATATGTGTATATATATATATATATATATATATATATATATATATATATATATATATATGTGTGTGTGTGTGTGTGTGTATATATGGGTCTATGTCAATCGAGTTTTCAAAAACTCAAAATTCATATGGTTAAGACCAAATGATTAAGTTTCTGAAAACTTAAAAATCAAAAAAAAAAAAACATAAAAATCTACTTTTTTACACATAGGCGATCATATACATTATATATATATATATATATATATATATATATATATATATATATATATAAAGTCACAAAAAACAAAACACACTACTGTTTTCCATAAAACTACTATTCATATAGGCATCAACTTATTATCAGGTGTTACAATCTTATTTTTTGTCTTGTTAACATGTTATATTACATCTTTTAATATTATAACACAATTTTTATTTCATTTCACAGTATTGTAATGTTACTTTACACTAGTCACAAAATAATACAATATATTGTAAACTATATACAGTCTTCTAAGTAGTTGTTCCACCTCCTCCTCACTGAGGCTCACTGACAGCTTGTTCTGCCTTCCAATGGGTTAACCCATCCTCTTTATTACTGCTTTTGCCCCCTTTATTTTAAAATTTTCTCATTCTTTTAACTTTCTTCATCTACCCTCAAGGCACTACTCCACCATATCCATCTTTTCCATATTTTCACATGTATCTTTCCCCCTTTCCTGCTTTTTCTCTTCTCTCTCCTTCCTCTGTTTGTGCCATTAGTTGTCCAAAGTTCTAGTTGGTGGTGTTAGCTTTCTCCATTTTCTTGTAATAGCCTTTTTTTCATATTGCTAAAAATAACTCTACTAGATATTTCTCTTCTTCCAGAACCCCTGTTACATATCCTAGCAGAAATGCATTTTCTACTGTTCCAGTTTCTAGGAACAGATGATTTACTAGCTGCAGAACTTGTATCCTAAATCCTTCCAATTTTGTACAGCGCTAAAATATGTACATCCATGTACCCATTTCTTCTTCACATCCCCAACACATCCCCTCATCTCTGCCAATATCCTATATAGTTTTGCTTGTGTATAAAAATATCTATGGAGGCATTTCCATACAAATTATTTTGAATTTGCAAGCCATTCCTCTTTTTCTGCAGTTCCTTCTCCCATTTGTTTTACTCCTTCCTTCTATTTGCTTATCTACTTTCTCTTGAAGCCATCTTGTCCCTATCCACAAAAGCCCCTTAATTGTCTGTCCTTCTATTCTCTTTATACCTTCCTCTTTTATAAGTGCTGATTCATCTTTTTCATCTGATAGATATTTTTCTATCTTCTGTCCTCTATTTATGACTGCATTGTGTTCATATCCCAAATTATTGCCAAGCTGGAGTTCCTCCCTTTTCAACCCACATTTTTACCCTCTCTTCAATTAGTATATGAGGCTAGAGCTTCACCTTGTTCCCCTCCCCCATCACAGTGCCCTGCCCTCTCCTGGTTTGAACTTCCTGTGGCAAAACTCTTTTTCTCCATTATTTCCTGTTTCCGTGACTGCAAGTTAAATACCTTCTGTATTTATTTAATCGACAGATGCTGCAGTTCTCTCTCTGGTGTTTCTAGTAGTGTCTGTATGTCTGTCTTACTCCTCCACTACATTCCCTTTTCACATATCATTTCTTTTCACTAAAATTAAAAATTGCTGTTTTGCTTGGTGCCCAGTATTATAGCATCCACCCTCCTCCAAACCTAGATCCCACAGACCTTTAACTAACATCTGACCAATATGAGCTTGGATTATAGCCATCTATCTGTGGACATCTGCCTAGTTTCATTGTATACCACTGGAATTGTGAAAATAATTATAACTGATCTGAAAAGCATATTTTCTGTTGCTGAGTTACAACCATATTTGGAAGCTCACTCCTGTCTTCGGACAGTTGTGTGTGGTTCTAAAAGGCTAGAGATTTTTGATAAGCTAAACTTAGCTATACAATTTCTAACATACCCCTGCCTGCAGCAATAAAAGCTCTGTCCAGAAATGTCCTATATCTCAACAGGAATACACACCACCAGTAACACCAGTAACCACTCTGCACTCTCTCCACAACATCTCCTGTAAAATGACCATCACCATCAAATTCACTATAGTCTGTTTTGACAAAAAAAAAAGAAAGAAGAAGACCGGTTACCTGTTACAGGAAGAACCACCATATTACTTTTTTACCCTAATTTATCTGTATTTCTGGGGTCTTTTGTTGTGAAGAAGAGATGTTTTTTTCTCTGCAGCTGACCATTGCCTGCCTCTGGTGCCTCTTCCTCATCCACCGGGTTTAGCAGGCATGCCTATATGCCTTCTGACCTATGCTCAGGACCACTCAGGAATTCTGTGTCTCTCAGTTATATTGCTGCTAGGGGTATGTTACTTTATGCTCTACCCCATTTCCCCATGTCCATGCCTGTATTATCCATTGCGCAGATACATAATTCGGGCATACAGAGGATCGTTCCACCTCTGTGGCAACTCAGTTAACATCATCTGCTTATTCTCACTTTACTTCACACCCATTTACATGAACCTAGATATCACCATGGATCTAACACAAGGAGGGTCCAGATGCATGCTGCCCCCCCTCCAAAATAGGCACACCCAATGTTTGGTGCCATGCCTCACAGATGCCCAAGGTGGTAAGTGAACCTGAGTCTGCCTGATGCTGATACATCAATGCACCCAATTATCTCTACTTGACACATACAAAAGTCCATCAGGAACAGTGTCATCAGGGTTAGAATGCCAGTGAGAACTTCATGTAAGTCACTTAGCTCCAGGAGCAGGCAAGATCCTCCCTCCAATATCCAAGGGACCCAGAATAGCAGGGAGTAAAACCCACTCCCCTTTTCAATGAGTCTTTAATGTCCCTTTGGCTAGGAATGACATATTGGCCCAAAAGCTCATCCAATAATAAATGGCATATCAAAGAAAAATGAGCCGGGAGTACGTATGATTCCACTAACTTAAGGCGGCAGAAGTATTCATTATAGTAATAAACCTGTTCACAGCATAAGATTGTCAGTCCAGGACTCACTGACTTATTTAATTCAGAATAAATGATACAGTGATCTGCTTTCAGATACCCGAGCAAAAAAAATGTTTTCACCTCATCAGGGGTTGATCAGTAAAACTAGTCTACCTTCTTAAATGTGGAAAGGCCCAAACTTGGTATATCTGCATGTGCTATCACTAAAAACAGCTCCTAAGATAGGATAACACAGGCCACCATCTCGGTCTGCCCAAGACAAGAGCTCAGATAATTCTGAGGTTAGGAAGAAGAGAGATGGCCACTGTGCAAGAAAGAATAACCCAAGCTCCTTCTCTGCAAAAGGTCAGAGTCCATATGTTTCTGAGGGGAGAAACAAGAGAAAGATGGCCACTGTGCAGGCCAGACTGACCCAGGCTCCATCTCTGCAAAAGTTCAGAGTCCGTATGGTTCTGAGGGGAGAAACGAGAAAGATGGCCACTGTGCAGGCCAGACTGACCCAGGCTCTATCTCTGCAAAAGGTCAGAGTCCGTATGGTTCTGAGGGGAGAAACAAGAGAAAGATGGCCACTGTGCAGGCCAGACTGACCCAGGCTCCATCTCTGCAAAAGGTAAGAGTCCGTATGTTTCTGAGGGGAGAAACAAGAGAAAGATGGCCACTGTTCAGGCCAGACTGACCCAGGCTCCATCTCTGCAAAATGTAAGAGTCTGTATGTTTCTGAGGGGAGAAACAAGAGAAAGATGGCCACTGTGCAGGCCAGACTGACCCAGGCTCCATCTCTGTCTGCCCAAAATAACAGTTCACATGGACATTGTGCAGTGGACTTTATTAGCATAAGGGCTTTCCCAAAGGTCTCCTCTGGAAGGCAACAGAGGATGATGCTTAACCTTGTTAGCATTAAATACAAGGATATCCTTCTCTGAATAAGCAATAGCAGAAGACACTCACATCTTAGACCAACTCCTGCAACTGTCCTCTATGCGAAGCTAGGAGGACTAGCAGAAACTCTAAACATAAATGGCAATGAATATAATGAAGAACAAGTATATGACAGAGAAACATTTTCTAAGGACAGCTGCAGTGGTCAAGGGGAGAAACGAATATCTGATGCTGACATAATGCCTAACATCTCAGTTGTGGTTTTGCATAAACATGTGTCCTTTCTTTCATTATGTTCTGAATGGGTTTACAAAATCCAGTTTGGAAATGGGATAGACATAACTTTAAATATAGGCAGAGCCCAGCCTGAATCTTTACTCTCTCTAGCAGCTAACCTTTAGGTTTGGGAACATGACTGGATTCCCTGGGTCCTGAGTTCAGAGACAGTAAAATGTCCTGGGAACTCATTAGCCTCCTCCTCCTCCTCCATTTTAGGAGTATATAATTTCCTCAGTAAACAATGTGAGGGTGTGGACTTTATTCTAAGCTTTGTTTCCAAGACTGTCTCGGAGGACATCTCCTCACACAACCTCAGTTCAGTTTGAGGAATGTGACAGTGATGTCTTACTGGATAAATCTGCTGGTGAATTAAAAAAATGCACACACACAAGAAAATGCTAAAACAACTATGCAGAAAAAATTTACACTGTACAAAAATAATTAAAAATCAGTAGTTTGTTAGAAATGCTAAAAGATAAATAAAACAATTAAAATACTGTATTGTGCATTATTTCATTAAAAAGTAGTAGTCCATTTTTGAAGTACAATAATATCCTCCAGGGGGGTATTACAGGAAATACAGACCTTCTAGGAGTGCAATGGCCCAACCCCAAGGAGTTCAACATCGCTGCTTATTGCAGGGCTGCTGTTTCCCTTTAGCTCTTTGTTTACAGCTTTTTTCATGTCTTTCCCAAATATCTCTCAACTGTTCCTGATTTTTCCTCATATGTTTGCCCTCTCCTTTCTAAATGTTTTGATTGTTTAGTAAATCAGTGAGATTATAGTCAATCAGTCATGACAAACATTAGCTTTTAAACTTATTTTTCAGATAATGCAAGCTGATGTAAAACCTGTTGTTCTGTTAACTTAAGTATACCAGAGTAATCCCTGATTTTGACCCATTGTCCCCTAATTATTTGTAGTTTTGTTCAGAACTCTTGAAAAAGGTCACGCAGTATGCTTCGACTGATTACGGTTGCCACAAATCTTGATACTACAGTACCACCACCACAAGCCTGTTACTTACAGCCATAGAGTTTTAAGTGGCAGGCCATTTACATGCGACAGGCATGTCATATAATGCACTATAACAAGTATATTATCTTCCTTTGACTTACTCTGAGATGTTGGTAGTGGGCTATTTCAGGGGTCATATGCATGCATTAGCCGTCAAAAATGACAACTTGCTATCTGGTGTCAAAGCAAGTTACACCGAATATTAGTTTCTCATCTATTACATGATGATAATGTGAACATGTTTGCATATATGTTTTGTTGCCTCTTGTCTGAAAGGTATAAGTAAATCGTTCATTATTTATTTATTTTTTTTACAGGCTGAACTAACATTCTGTGCAGGAGACATCATTGTCGTTTATGGTGAAATTGATGAAGACGGATTCTATTATGTAAGCTGAATTATTGGTTAAGAAAAGAACTGTTAATTTTTAGACAGAAACACCTACTTCTTATAAACTAGAAGGTACACTTTGGAAACATACACAGAGAAAGTCCACAGCATCATTTGGCAACTAGATTATAAAAAAATATATATACACCTGCAGCACAGGAAGTGTGACTCAGTTCATAGGTAGAAATAATTTAAATAATATACTTGTAGTCCACATTGCTCCAGCATGTGGCTCCATGACCATAGCCAGCAGTTATCAGAACTGTATGTCAGATTCCAGAATTTAAACCTTTCTCCACAGCCTCAGACATTGAAGTTTCTGGATAGTGTCTTTTCTCTACAAAAATTTCACTGCAAAAAAAAAATGACTTTAAAACAAAGTACACTGTGGCATACCTGATATAATCTTGACTGTGCCCAAATATGGATTATAATGCGGTTACCCCGGCCTTTCCCTTTCCTTCTCCTAGCAGAGTTAAACTGATAATCTACTAAAGACATGACAATAAAAATGCTGTATAAACACAGAAATATGGTGTACAAAACAAACAAGTATGGATTCACAAAAGGTAATATTGGATCTGTGAAGCCCGTGCACTAGCCCAGAAATCAAGGAGCCTCAATCCTCACCACTAACACCAGTGAAGGGCATTCCATATACGGAAAGTATAATAAATACACACACAGTAAAGTACAATTTCCCTTAAGAGCACACAGAGATCACAGTCAGTCTGGGGATGGTTTCTCCCTTTCTCTCCAGGTCCACAATAAGACTTCCCACTGGCACAGCTATAGGGTCCAAATCCCAGCCTAGTGGGCAAGCTAAACCTCCAGCACCCTCTCTGTCAAACCAGTGCTTCATGCCCTGCCCAAGTAGCCAACACACACACACACTTTGAGATAAGAGTTTATACAACCTGACAGACACTCCTGGGGAAGGCTGGCACAGGTTCTCCAGCTGTGCCCCTTTTACCCAGACTATATGGCAGAAATCACTTCCACCAGCCAGCTAATATTTATCAGCTACTCAAAGGCCCTTAAAAGGGTGTCCAATTATTACTGTGCAATATTATTATCCAAATGATAACTGCAACCTAACAGTCAAGACTTATTTGGAGTGACTTGGTACAGTATCACTATATACATGCAATGTACTCTTAGAGCTTAAATTATCTCTACACAAAACAGCCACAGCTGAAAGATTTAAAAATATTTAACAATAAATAATAAAAACACAAGACAATACTTCTTACTACACAGTGCTAATCAAGAGTTCAGAGATCACAGAGAAATACTTAAAATAATATCGTAGAAAAGTTCTGACATCAACACAGAAAAACACTTAGTCTAATCTTCCTAATTCCTAGCTATTTCTAAGAGAAAACACAGTTCTAAAATCCTACTTACATCTAGACATAGGCAGAGTGGTGAGTTGGATGTTCTCAAGACAAATGCTCTTGTGCTCTCATTCTTTCTGTCCATAAATTGATAACACAGTACCAGTGATTAATTTTGGATTACATAACTTCTTTATGGTTCCCAGGCTAACAGAACTCCGAGGTTAATGGCCCTTTTGATCTTGCAGCTGGTCAGAAACCAGAGCAATAAAAGAAATTATACATGCAAATTCTAGCCATTAACTCTGGCCTCAAAACAATAGGCAGAATTCCTTCATCCAGACACATCGGCTCCACATTTTGACATCAAAGTATTGACTTGTCAACTTTGTTACAGCAGAGTGCTCTGTTGTTACATTTTTGCAGTTCCACATTTAACATCATTTTTTCCAATTTAAGAGGACAAGCCTGTGGTTTATATTAATATGTACAAATAATTCTATCAGGCTAGGCTGGCAGCCTTCACTTATCTTCACACATCTCCCACCCTGAAGAACTCAAGCTAGTTTTTAAAGTGGCCCTTGAGAAATGTTGCTTGAGAGGGTTAAGTCTATCTGAGTATACCTTACCCCATTCTCTGATTTGAGAGCCCATCTGCACTGGCATTGCTAATCCCACTGTGGTGCTGCACTGACATATCATATGCTTGCAACCCTAGGCTCCATCTTAGCAACTTGTCATTTTGCTGGCTGGCTTTGTTTAACCATGTTAGGGGATTGTGATCTGAATTTTCTTCCATACAGATATGGCTGAAGTTTCTGCAGTGCCCACACTATGGCTAGACATTCCTTTTCTACAGCTGCATAGCATTTCTCCCTGGGTTGGAGCCTACGACTGAGATAAACCACTGGGTGCTCTTCTTCCTCTGAAGAAATCTGGCTAAGTACAGCCCCCACCCTGTGGTTTGAAGCATCCACCTGCACAACAAATTCTTTGCTATAATCTGGACTGGCTAACACAGGGGATCCTCCCAAAGCTTCTTTAAGCTTCTGGAATGCCTGTTCACAAGCTGTGGTTCACACTACCTTATCTGGCCTGTTCCTCCTTGTCAGCTCTGTGAGGAGAGCAGCTATGGTACTATAACTGGGGACAAACATTCTGTAGTACCCTGCTGTCCCCTAAGAATGCCCTCACCTGATTTTTGGTAACAGGTGCAGCACTTGCATGAATAGCTTCTACTTTGGCAGGTTCTGGCCTGATCTTATCACTCCCCATTCTATGTCCCAGATAGGAGACCTCTGCCATACCTACCTGACATTTGCTCGGCTTAATGGTCAATCCTGCCCTCTGTAGTCTGCCCAGCACCTCCCTGACATGTTGAAGGTGCTCTTGCCAGGAATGGCTGTAGATGGCAATATCATCTAGGTAAGCAAGGGCAAACCCTCCTGCTTCTGCTAGGATATGATCTACCAGCCTCTGGAAAGTTGTTGGGGCATTTTTTCATCCCAAAGGGCATCTTTGTGAACTCATACAAGCCCATAGGAGTCACAAAGGCTGACTTCTTTCTAGCACTGGGAGTCAATGGCACCTGCCAGTAACCCATTGTAAGATCAATGGTTGTAAGATACTTGGCCCCACCCAGCTGCTCTAGGTCCTTGTCTGTCCTAGACATGGGGTAAGCATCTGACTCTGTGTGACTATTTAATTTCCTGTAGTCCACACAGAACCTGGTGCTGCCATCCTTCTTTGGTACCAGCATCATTAGGGAGGCCCAGGGACTGTTGGACTCTTGAATTACCCATAGTTCCAACGTTTCCTGTATCTCCTCCTTCACAGTCTGTTTGACTCTCTCGTGCACCCTATAAGGGGCCTCCCTAATAGGCCTTTGGGGTCCTGTATCCACCTGGTGGTGCACCCTGGTTTTCCAGTGAACATGTCCCCAAACTCCTGTAACACTGCTTGGATTTCTCGAACCTGAGTAGGAGATAGCTGCTGGGACATCCCTTCCACTGAGGTGTAAGTCTGAGCCCCACTGAGATCATCAGTCACCAGATCTCCCTTACACTCCTCCTGCAATCCACTGCAAATGCTAGAGCAAGAGCCTCCCTATCATGGTAAGGTTTCATCATGTTAACATGGTACAATTTGTACCCCTGCCTCCTGCCTAGCAGTTCCACCATGTAGTTAACATCATTTACCTTTCTTACCACCTTGCAGGGTCCCTCCCAAGCTGCTTACAGCTTGTTGTGTCTGACAAGAATGAGAACTATTACCTGCTGCCCTACAGCCTACTCTCTAGCTCGAGCATTGCTGTCATACCACACCTTCTTCTGTTGTTGAGCTTCTGCTAGGTTCTCCTGGGCCAAGCCCATTAGTTCCCTGAGCCTTATCCTGAGGTTTAGGACATATGCCACAACAGACTCCTTGTGAGGTTCATACTCACCTTCCCACTCATCTCGAATTAAATCTAGAGGTCCCTTCACCCTATGCCCATACAGCAACTCAAAGGGTGAAAAACCTGTGGATTCCTGGGGAACCTCTCAGTAAGAAAACAACAGATGGGGCAAATATTTGTCCCACTCCCTCTTAAACTGGTCTGCAAATGCTCGTTGCATGGACTTGATTGTAGAGTTTAACCTCTCAACAAGACCATTAGTCTGGGAATGGTAGGGGGTAGTCTTCAGGTGCTTCACCCCACAGGACTTCCACAGACAAGCCAGCAGGTCTGACATGAAATTGGCACCTCTCACAGTCAGTATTTCTTTTGGGAAACCTACCCTGCTAAAAATCTCTAACAAAGCATTTGCCACCTTTTCTGCCTCGATGGAGGACAAAGCCACTGCCTCAGGGTATTGTGTAGTATAATCCACTACCACTAGGATATACTTTTTCCCTGTGGAACATGGGGTACTCAGAGGCTCCACAATATCCATAGCTACCCTGTGAAATGGCTACTCAATCTCAGGCAAAGGCATCAAAGGCACTCTCACCTCGTCTCCCTCCTTGCCTACCTTTTGGCATTGCTCACAAATCCTGCAGTACCCTGTTACATCTCTGGAAATTCCAGGACAATAGAAGTCATGCATAAACCGTCTCTTTGTATGTTTTATAACCATATGACCTGCAAAGGGGATATCATGGGCTATGGCTAGAAGTGCCAGACAGTAGGCTGTAGGCACTACCAACTGCTGTACCCTCTCACCTTCTAGCCCTCCCTCAGGGGTCCACTCTCTATACAGTAACCCTTTCTCCCAGTATACAGATTCCCCCTTCCCTTGAGAATCAGGTGCCTCACTAGCTACCTGCCTCAGGCCTTGCAATGTAGGGTCTGAGAGCTGAGCCTGTCTCAACTCTCTCTTTGTAACCCTTCCCAGCTCCCCTTCCACAGGAAGTCTGGCATCCTCGGATAGTGGTGCCTCACTGTCAGCCTGGGTACTAGTACTCACCTCTACCTTTGCAGACCCTCTGCCCAAGGGAACATCAGTACCCACAAGCAGCTGTGGCTCACCTTCAGTTTTACTGCTACAGAGTAGCTCCCTCCCTGAAGTAACCACCTCACCAGTCTTGGCTGCAAGTATGCAATCTGTCTGGGTCTCCCCCAGGCTACCAGACCCACATGCTTGTCTCCTAGCCTGACTGTGTGTAACTCCATAAGCACATGGTACTGCCTCATCCAAATCCTTCCCTATCAGGACATCTGCAGGATTTTAGTTTGGTACCCTTTTGTTCCCCACCTTGCCTCTGTGGATAATTGTATGCCACATGGCCCCACTAGTTGCATTCGAAACATTTAATCATAGGTCCTGGATGTGTAGCTGGACTAGTGGCTTCCCCTGCTACTGGCAGATTCTGTTGGAGCAGTCTGTGCTGCCCACCATGGATTACTTTAGACCCATGAGCAGTAATGGGAGCCCCTTTCCTATGCAGGGATGCCCTGCTTGCTAGGTATAGATCTCCCTTCTTCCCCAACTCATCTGAAGTAGCACATTGGTTATCAGCTAACCAGATCCTCATGTCCTCAGGCAACGTGCTAAGGGCTTGTTCCCTCACCAAAAGGTCTGCCAGCCCTTCAAACATGGTAACCTGACATCCAGTCACCCACCTATGAAAATAAGTGCTCAGTTCAGCAACATATTCACACATACTTTCATTTGCTTTGCATCTATGCTCACGAAAGTTTTTCCTGTACATTTCAGGTGTTAGCTTCAATTCTAACAAACAGTTCTTAACTGTAGTATAATTAAAACAGTCAACGGCAGACATTTTAGACAACACAGTTACAGCTTTACCATGGAGCAAGGGGGTCAGGAACCAGGCCCAGAGCCTTTGGTCAACATCATACTGTTTACATACCCTCTCAAACATATGAATTAAACTGTCAAAATTATCCCCCTCTTTAAACTGTGGAAGAAATTTACTGACCTTTTGTGCTTCTGGGATCCAGTTACTCCCTTCCCCATTACCTCCATGACTCTGGCAAAGAGTCAGCATCTCCTTCTCATGCTGCTTCTGCCTCTCCTTTTCCTCAGTTCCAGGTGTAGCAGTTTCTCATTCTCCTCAGCCTGCAACCATCGCAGTTTCTCATTTTCCTCACTCTCTAGATGCCTCAATATCTCAGCTGCTTCTATTTCCAAATGCCTGGCCTCCAACTCGTTTCTTCAGCTCCAGATGGATTTTTAAGTCCTCTGCAGAAAGGTTGAGCTGTCCATTATCTGAGTGTGGTATGTCTCCACTGCCAGTCTGATCGTCCTCCTGGTTGCTGTTTTCTGATGCAGCTGTTACCAAGGCTGAAATCAGGTCTGCCTTAGTCAGGTTTCCATGCACCAGTCCCCTAGCCTGGCACATCTCAGCCAGCTGGCTCCTTGTCAGTTTTCCATATTCCTCTGCTGACATGCTGCCTGCTCTCTCTGACTAACTAAGCTACAAAAGAAGTAAAACAATTGTGATCCGAACTCTGAGTATTCACTGCAAGGCTGATTTAGAGTACAAAACACCTTCAGTGATCACTGTACACAAGCTACATGAATTCACTCTACCCACACCACTACAAGCCATTTAGTATTTGCCAACCAATTAATATGTGGTGTGGATATCCCACCACTGCCAATCAGTTAATATGTTACACTCATGCACTGTCCCAGCAATCAAGGAGCCTCAATCCTCACCACTAACACCAGTGAGGGGCGTCCATATAGGGAAAGGATAATAAATACACACACAGTAAAGTACAATTTCCCTTAAGAGCACACAGAGATCACAGTCATTCTGGAGCTGGTTTCTCCATTTCTTTCTGGATCACCAATAAGACCCCCCACTGGCACAGCTATAGGGTCCGGATCTCAGCCTAGTGAGTAAGCTAAACCTACAGCACCCTGTCTGTCCAACCAGTGCTTTGTGTCCCTGCCCAAGTAGCTGACTCACACACACTTTGAGATAAGAGTTTATACAACCACACAGACACTCCCGGGGAAGCCTGGCACAGGTTCTCCAGCTGTGCCTTTTTTACCCAGACTATACGGTAAAAATCACTGCCACCACCCAGCTAATATTTATCAGCAACTCAAAGGCCTTTAAAAGGGTGTCCAATTATTACTGTGCAATATTATTATCCAACTGGTAAGTGCAACCAGTCAAGCCTTATTTGGAGTGACTTAGTATCACTATACACATGCAATGTATTCTTAGAGCCTAAAGTATCTCTACACAAAACAACCACTGTTGAAAGTTTTAAAAATGTTTAATAATAAATAATAAAAACACAAGACAATACTTCTTGCTACACAGTGCTAGCTAAGAGTTTAGAGATCTCAGAGAAATACTTAAAATAATACCGTAGAAAAGTTCTGACATCAACACAGAAAAACACAGTCTAATCTTCCTATTTCTTAGCTATTTCTAAGAGAAAACACAGTTCTGAAAATCCTACTTACATCTCGACACAGGCAGAGTGGTGAGATGGATGTTCTCAAGACAAATGCTCTCATTCTTTCTGTCCTTAAATTGATAACACAATACCGCTGATTCATTTCAGATTACATTATTTCTTTATGGTTCCCAGGCTAGGTTAGTGGCCCTTTTGATTTTGCAGCTGGTCAGGAACCAGAGCAATAAAATAAATTATGCATCCAAATTCTAGCTAGTAACTCTGGCCTCAAAACAATAGGCAGAATTCCTTCATTGAGACATATCTGCTCTGAGTTTTGACATCAAAGAATTGACTTGTCAGCTTTGTTACAGCAGAGTGTACTGTTACATTTTGGCAGTTCCACATTTAAGACCATTTTTCCAATTTAAGAGAACAAACCAGTGGCTTATATTAATATTTACAAATGACAGAATTATCTACAAAATTCTATCTGTCTAGGCTGGCAGCCTTCATCTATCTTCACAAGCTCATCGTTATTTTTCAGACCAACATTCTTATGGATGTGCCTTAAAATAAGAAGGAATTAATTCTAAAGGTAATATAAATGAAGAATGGAAATTTCCAGTTCCTGATCAAAAAGTTAGTCCCTGACCAGTAGAACTATTGTTTGGGCTATACAGCAGTTTGGTCGGGATCTGAAAAAATACAGCAATCATTAAGTATCTCTTATGAAAGTACATTTGTATGAGATAGAGTAACAACAGATAATTGAGACTAAGTCACAGTAAGCAATAAATCATAACACTGCGATTTACTCACAGCAAAGCTGACCTTCCTTCAATTATAGTTTTCTTCTCTGTGAAGGCCAGTGCTGTCTTCCCACTAGTAAATATACTCACACAAGTGGACTGAGGATCCCATAAATAAACAGTACTGTCCAGCTTCTCCTTGAAATCTTTGAGGATAAAGCCTCTGCAGGAAAAATTATGCATGAGATAAACAAATATATGCTTTTAATGCATTAATTTATATCAATCTACAAACCAGGCTAACAGCATAGGAAAGTATAGGCTAATAAAAATAGAATACCTCACTCTCGATAAAGGAACCCACAAGTGCAAAAATAAATGTGGGAATGAAACAAACACATAGGTTCCAAACACAGCAATCCTTTAACGAGAAATGACAAGGTAAGCGCTTTCACGAATCTTACTCCGCTTCTTCAGACCAACATAAAGTATGCAACAACAAGCAAGGTATTTAAATGTAAAACAACCAATGAAAATAAGGCTGTAATTAACTACTTTAGGTCTGCACAAATTACATGGATCTAAGATGCACTAAGCCAATGCTCACCTAAGCAATATCTATAAAATAAAATCAAGTAGAAACACAACCATACAACATAGTGATACTAAATAAAATCTATGTATAAAAAAATGTCTGTATAAATAAAAACACATATATGTATAAAAATATACAGAGAATGCATGAAAAATCATCACACAATGTGCTCTGTGGACAAATTTTTCACATGATGCGGTTACATAGTGATGATGCTAAATTGACATTGGCTTTGGCTTCATTAAAGGAGGAATTTATATGTAGAGGCTATAAAAGCGAGGTCATTGATGCTCAGATATCTGATGCTTGGAAGGAGAGGATGGGCAGGTGTAGACCCTACTTTAATTGTACCTTGAATCGACCTTCTACAGAAAGGTTATATGAGGTTGATAATCAGGGTTGCACTAATAATAGTGTTAACACAAAGGTTAGAATGCCTTTGACTTTTGCAAGCAACATTGGCATGGTATGTGATGTCATTAAAATGAACTGGGACATCTTATTAACTGTACCAGAATTAAAAGGTGTGTTAGGGAATAAACCTGACTTTACTTTTAGAAATAATAAATCCCTTAAAACTCAGTTATGCTATAGACCTTTGAACCTATGACCCAGGTTCTATCTGATAGAAAGGGTACATATGCCTGCAGAAGGTGTATGGCATGTGTGTGTATACATGGTGGGGGTCACTTCTTACATCCACAACTTGGGTTCAAGATTGTCACCAATTTTTATGCAGATTGTCATACTAAGAACTTGGTATACTTTTGTTTCTGTACATTATGTTTATCATATTATATAGGCAAGACTAATAGAGCCTTCAAAGAAAGGATCTTGGAAAATCTTAGAGATATCAGAAATGCCAAAAAGACTAATGCTTTGGCAATGCATATGGCTAATGAAGGCCTTAACCATAAGTTTAAGTTCTTTGCTTTAGAACTTTTGCATGTTAGTATCAGAGGTGGTGATCTCAAAAATAAGACAGAAGCATTAGAACAAAAATGGGTTTTACAGCTTCAAGCTGACAAGCCCCCAGGATTAAATAGTAGGGTCTGTCTAAAACCTTTTCTCAAAGCTAGAGCTTTAAAACATCGCTAAGTTCTTTTATTCATGATATTCAATGATTGTTCATGCATTCTCTGTATATTTTTATATGTATATGTGTTTTTATATATACAGACATTTTTTATACATAGATTTTATTTAGTATCACTATGTCATATGGTTGTGTTTCTACTTGATTTTATGTTATTTTATAGATATTGTTTAGGTGAGCATTGGCTTAGTGCATCTTAGATCCATGTAATTTGTGCAGACCTAAAGTAGTTAATTACAACCTTATTTTCATTGGTTGTTTTACATTTAAATACCTTGCTTGTTGTTGCATACTTTCTGTTGATCTGAAAAAGCAGAGTAAGATCCGTGAAAGCGCTTACCTTGTCATTTCTCATTAAAGGGTTGCTGTGTTTGGAACCTACGTGTTTGTTTCATTCCCACAAAAGTATAGGCTAAGTCCACATCAATGTAAACTTATTCAACAAAATGAATAAGGGTAAAAATGCAGTTACCTCCATTCAAAAATCTGTTGTCCTCTGAAAGGAACTTGTAGTATTTTGTTGTACTTCATCCATCCATCCTCAACCATTTTCCCCACTTGCCAAACAGGTTAGGGGTGTCACTTCAACAATGACAATCATCTAGAAGGTCAGGTGGCTAGGCCTGCCATAGTTGTTATTCCATACCGCACACTCCCACGCACACTCACACCTATGGCCAGTTTACTGGAGCACTCTGAAGAAACCCATGAGAACACAGGGAGGACATGCAGAAGGCACCCCATGTGAGAAACAAACCAGCGAACATCTTGCTGTGAGGGGACATCGTTTGCTGTACTTATTATAACAAAAGTCAACATAGTTATCAATCTACTTTAATAAGGTTTGATTGCAGACAGGTATCTCCTTTCATTTTTGAAGAATGAAGCTTTTGTTTTCCTGAAACAATAACTCTTCCTGGTACAGTATCTGAAATGTATGCCAACATCTTAGATGGGCACAAAGTGCTCTCCAGCATTTTTGGTAGTTTGGGTACAATACTGGCTGCTGAACACATTAGTTCAAAGAAACAGCTTATATGGCCAGTGGCAAAGAGGAATGGTTAATCTTGAGTGATACCTTTCAACTGCAGAAGTTCCAAAGGACTGTGTACAAATTTTCCTGCTTGAAATAACTGATACAAAGATGAGAGATTTTCAAGAAACTATACAAACAAAAAGCCGCAAAACAGATGAACCAGAATAGCTTCAGTGGTGAAAAAATGATCCACTAGGAGTATAATATGTAACAAAGCAATTTATTAACAACACACAGAGGAAAAAATAAAATAAATAAATAAATGAATAATATTAATCCAAATGAGTCAAATCCAAGTGCTTTCACCTCCTGTGTAGGAGACTTTTTCAAAAACAGAGCATGCCCAACAACTGAAAAACTTTTATACCATCATTAATTAAGTTTCAAAACAAAAGCACCAATCATTTTCTGTTTTCACTAATTGAATCCTTTGGTGTAGGGTGTGATAGTTAAAGGTATAACACAATGAAATGTGCAATAAAATATGCAGTTTTACCATGAGTCAAACCAACAGAAATAAAAAATGTGTGTGTGTATACCATTTGTGCATTACAATCAGTTGTCATGAAATTAGAAAGTAAAAATATATATTAAAAAGTATATAACTAATATACTTGTGTTAGGTTTTACAAGTGCAAATACATACGCACATGCTTGTGTAACCTATTCACGAAAATTTATGAATATATAAATGAATAATGACTGTATGAGTAAAAGCTAAAATATGTGTGCATATATATATAACTTGTATACACAATAATATTCATTTTAGAGGGTCAGAATGCACAAAATTAATAAAATTAATAAAAGTTCATTGCCAACATTAAGCAAATATGTTGGTGTCATAAAAATTTTTTTCAGGTATAATAAATGGTAAATGTGTTTATAATAAATTAATAAATAAATAGATACATAAGCATATTATGTTAAAAACTTAAATATTGTTGGATAAACACCTACGTTAAAATACAATGTATAACAAATTCACCTATCTAGACTCTTTAACTTCAAAAAACAAGTAATTGAAATAAAATCATTCAGGCCAGGCCATTGAGTAGCATTCGTTCGTAATTGCCATAAAGCTTCATTCATTTCCAAATGTAATGGCCATGGTCCACCTCTTGGGTTCGCTTCTATGATAGTAAATTTAAACCATGATCCGGCCATTTATTACAATGCCTTGCCAAGGAGTTTATATCCTTTTTTAATTTAATGTCCCTCAAGTGCTCGTAAATACGTGTCTTTAATTTTCTTTCCATTTTTCCAATATAAAAACAGGTGCATTTGCAACAGAAAGCACAATAAACGACTCTTTCATTGTTACAACAACATTTTTTCTTCTGGATAACTCTAATGCCATTAATGTTAAATTTCATGCCTTCCATTATATATTGGCAATACTTACAAGATCCACATTTTCTCATGCCCCCAATACTTTAAACTTGGGTTTGTTTTCAAGTATGTTTTTGAGGGACTGACCCTTTCTATAGACTGCAATAGGTCTTTATCCTATACATTGTCTAATTTCATTACATGAGGTTAAAATAATCCAGTTTTTCTCTAAAATTCTTAGCATGTCATGACTATCAAGATTATATGTGGTAATAAAAGCACGACGATAGCTGGTTTCTGATAATATTGGATTTTCAATACTCATACTATTCTGTGAATTATCATCAAAGACCCTGTGTCCATCTACTTCACTCGGTGTTATGTTATATTGTATGCCATCAACCATTAGAATAGCTTGAAAAAAGCCTCTCTCTCTTTTGTTGACAACCTCTAACATTACATTATTTACTAAATCTCTTGGATATTCCCTTTTTATAAACATTTCTTTTACATGTGTAAACCCTTGGGTACTAGTTTGTGTTTCAAACACTCTCTGAAATAAGCGTTTCCAAAACAAGAGCCATTTCACTAGAGGAAACACTCATGGTGGTAATGATTCTAATTTCAACTCCCCTACTAACAGGAATGACTGGTTGGGAAAATAAACGACTTTGTCATACAATGAATCTGTAAGTACTGTTACTTATGAATGTAACCTACAGAGATTAGATCACATTTTACTAAAAATAAAAAAACTCAACTTGATAATGCTTATTTCACAGAGTGTTTGAAACATAAACAAGCTAGTACCCAAGGGTTTACGCATGTGATGTTTTCCCACAGTTTTAATGGCTGGTTCTGATTTTCACAAAGAATTGCTTTGCTTGTTTGACAAGCATGGCTATGAATATATGGAGCTTGTCATTAGGCATAATGAACTTCTTTTAACTGACCTGATAAAAGACGCCACAGAACTAGATAGAAGGATTGTACAGGATGTGTCTCACCCTAATAATATTTTTGATTACAACAGAATGTTTAGAACTATTGAACAAGAAATTATTTCTATTAAGAACAGGAAATTAAAGAAGATTGAAAGGGACAAAGCAGAATATAGCAATAATACTGCTTACTCCCAGCCACCCCAGTCACAGGTCTGGAGGACTGATACACAAACCAATATGGGTGATGAGAATTACCAAGAGTCTTTTTTGGATGAAGAGAACTTTCCCCCACTGAGGAGGTCGGAAAGACTGAGGGACAGGTACAATCAGAACCAGCAAGGGCAGACTTCGTTCACAGTGAACAGAGGTCGAGGGGGTCAAACATTTTTTCAGAGGGGGGAGGAGGGACGTCGAGGATGGAACTGAATGCACAGGTTAATAATGCATTAAACTGTTCAATTTTAAAAAAACATGAAAGGGGATTTTAATGTATATAATTTCTCTTCATTGGAGGTAAATGTGAAGGATTGTGACTTATTGTCTAAAGGTTTAACTTTTGTGCCTATGAAGAACTTTGATATTGCACGTACATTAGTGGATCTTCACCACTTTGTAAGAAAACTGAATCTAAATGTGTTATTTAGAGCTGTAGAGCAGGTTAGTAACCCATTACACATCTCGAGTACATATAATCCACCGTTACACCCTTCTATAGCAATGTTTGACAAGATATGTGAAGTTGATGTCAGGAATTTAGATAAAAATGCTCATTTTTCTAATTTGAATAAGGCTGAATTTGACAGCTTGAATAAATTAGGATACAATAAGGACATAAGAATTACAAAACCAGATAAGGGTGGTGGTATTGTAATTATGGACATAGGAGATTACAATGAGGAGATGATAAAAATTCTAATGGGTGATGCTTATAGAAATATTTCCTTAAATGAACTAGGTCAAACATACAACAAGATTAGGAATGAACTGAATGATTTATTTATTGAAGGTTCTTTGTCAATTGATGAGTTTAATTTTTTATCTGTTCACCACCCTGTTTCCCCATGCATTTTTGGATTGCCTAAAATGCATAAAAATGTGTCTGACCCACCAATACATTCTATTGTCAATGGACGAGGTTCTATTACTTACCCTATAGCTAGATATATAGACATTAACCTAAAAAGTATGTGGCTGAAGAGACTAATATATGTAGAGACTCATGGGTTTTTTGAAGAGAATCAATAATTTGGAATTCAAAGAGAGTGGCTTCTTTGTAACCATTGATGTAAAGAACCTCTATACATCAATACCTCATGATTCAGGGGTAGAATGGGTATGTGACTATTTACTTGAAAAAGGGATACCCCAACCCAGGATTAATGTGTTTGAGCAACTGTTTGATCTTGTTTTAAAAAAAAATTGTATATTTTTTAACAAAGAATTTTTTATACAAATGGTTGGTGTTGCTATGGGTTCCCCTTGTGGTGGCCTTTATGCCAATATGGTGATGCTACAATGGAAAAAGAGAGTTGTTTTTGAATCACATTTTTTAAATATTGTAGAATGTAGGTCAGATTTTTGGATGATATTTTCATCTTTTGGGTTGGTCCAAGGGACCTTCTTGATGAATTTTTAAATTACATGAATAATTCAACACCCTTTCTTAAATTCACCCACAACATTGGTGAAGATGAAATTTCATACTTGGATATTAAACTAATAAAAGATACAGTTAGGTAAATTTGTATCAGAAATACATGGGAAGGAATCTTATTCTAATAGTTTTTTACACTTTGATAGTGCACACCCTTACAAACAAAAAAGAGTGGTAGTGAAGGGCCAGATTGTAAGAGCGGCCCATATGATATCTTGCTTTGACACTTTTCTGAATGAATGTGATTTACTAAAAGAAATGTTTATAAAAAGAGAATATCCAAGAGATTTAGTAAATAATGTAATCTTAGAGGTTGTCAACAAAAGAGAGAGAGGCTTTTTTCAAGCTATTCTAATGGTTGATGGCATACAATATAACATAACACCGAGTGAAGTAGATGGACAAAGGGTCTTTGATGATAATTCACAGAATAGTATGAGTCTTGAAAATCCAATATTATCAGAAACCAACTATCGGTGTGCTTTTATTACCACATATAATCTTGAGTCATGACATACTAAGAAATTTAGAGAAAAACTGGATTATTTTAACCTCATGTAATGAAATCAGACAATGTATAGAAAGGGTCAGTCCCTCAAAAACATACTTGAAAGCAACACCCAAGTTTATAGTATTGGGGGCATGAGAAAATGTGGATCTTGTCAGTATTGCCAATATATAATGGAAGGCATGAAATTTAACATTAATGGCATTAGAGTTATCCAGAAGAAAAAATGTTGTTGTAGCACTGAAAGAGTCGTTTATTGTGCTTTCTGTTGCAAATGCACCTGTTTTTACATTGGAAAAATGGAAAGAAAGTTAAAGACACGTATTTACGAGCACTTGAGGGACATTAAATTAAAAAAGGATATAAACGCCCTGGCAAGGCATTGTAATGAATGGCCAGATCATGGGTTTAAATTTACTATCATAGAAGCTATGGAAGTGAACCCAAGGGGTGGACCATGGCCATTACATTTGGAAATGAATGAAGCTTTATGGCAATTAAGAATGAATGCTACTCAATGGCCTGGCCTGAATGATTTTATTTCAATTACTTGTTTTTTGAAGTTAAAGAGCCTAGATAGGTGAATTTGTTATACATTGTATTTTAACATAGGTGGTTATCCAACAATTTTTAAGTTTTTAACATAATATGCTTATGTATCTATTTAATTTATTATAAACACATTTATCATTTATTATACCTGAAAAAAAATTTATGATACCAACATATTTGCTTAATGTTGGCAATGAACTTTTATTAGTTTTATTAATTATGTGCATTCTGACCCTCTAAAATGAATTTTATTGTGTATACAGGTTATGTATATGCATACATATTTTAGCTTTTACTCATACAGACATTATTCATTTATATATTCACAAATTTTCGTGAATAGGTTATACAAGCATGTGCGTATGTATTTGCACTTGTAAATCCTAACACAAGTATATTAGTTATATACTTTTTAATATATATTTTTACTTTCTAATTTCATGACAAATGATTGTAATGCACAAATGGTATACACACACACATTTTTTACTATTTGTGTTGGTTTGACTCATGGTAAAACTGCATATTTTATTGCACATTTCATTGTGTTATACCTTTAACTATCAGACCCTACACCAAATGATTCAATTAGTGAAAACAGAAAATGATTGGTGCTTTTGTTTTGAAACTTAATTAATGATGGTATAAAAGTTTTTCAATTGTTGGACATGCTCTGTTCTTGAAAAAGTCTCCTACACAGGAGGCGAAAGCACTTGGATTTGACTCATTTGAATTAATATTATTCATTTATTTATTTTATTTTTTCCTCTGTGTGTTGTTAATAAATTGCTTTGTTACATATTATATGCCTAGTGGATTGTTTTTTCACCACTGAAGTCATTCTGGTTCATCAGATTTTCAAGAAAGGTGCTTAATGTCCGCAGAATATACCGTTCAAAGGGAAGTAACATTAGCCTTTCCAACTTTAAGATTTAAAGCCCATGAAGGTGAAAGTTGCCTTTCTGATGAGCCTGAAATGAAGGTTTCCTTTAAGAACAGATTTGCTGCTGTCATGGGGAAAACAGAAATGCATACTAAGATTACAGAATGTTATTTAAAGAGTAGGTAAAGTTTGACTCGTGTAGATAACTGAAACAGCCCAACATGATCTGAAAGCTGCAAAAGTAGTATCTCAAATGTAGACAAGCTACTCTGCAAACAAATAAGCAGCAAGAAGAGTCATAGCACTATGTAAAAATATTAGGACTGACAAACTGAAACTTGAAAAAGCTCATAAAATATGCTTAGCAGTTTAAGATGCAGAATCTCTAAAGGTCTGTAGTATTTCTTCAATGTGGCTTACTGTGCCGCTGCATATATTTCAGAGATGTCAGTCAAAAAGTAGACAAAAATTCAAACTCAACCCTATTTTACTCCACAAATGCTTTGTTCTAGGCAGCCACCGGTCATAATCTTGAACGAATGGAAGTGAACAAAAAGTTGGAAAGTTTCTTGAACTTAGAGATGAGGAAGTGAAGAAACTATCTGAGAGTAGAATTACTCTTATGTTCCTGTCTAATTTCCTAAAATGCCTTAATTTCCAACTTTTCTAAAGCACTAACTACAGGTTTTTTTGAGTTAAATGCCAGTTCCTGTCATCAACACTATACATGAAATCGGTACTCATGAGGATGCATCTACTGTACTATAGGGAAACTTGAAAATATGAATTCTAGTCTTATAAGAGGTAGGACTGGACATTTTAAGTTTGTCTCAGTCATTTTCCTCTGGTAAACCTTATATGTAATTTTGCATTCAATTTAAAACAGAATTGTATTTATTAGGCTGGATTCATGAAGGCTTGCACGGAGTCTAAGAGTAGAGTAAGACTCCAGCCAGCCAACATGTCTGCCGAGCGATCCAGGAACAGCCGGCAGGGGCGTGCAAGAGAGCTCCTAAAACGACTCTTGCATGGACAGTGTTAGTTTATGCAAATTACCTCATTTGCTGCTGAAAGCTATGCAAATGAGGTACATTTGCAATCCAAGAAACACTAGCCTGTCCGAGTAAGAGTAGTGTTATTTGTAGAAATGTACTCAGTTGGCAACTGAGTACCGTTCTGCAAATAGCAAAACGAAGCTATGACAGCTCCAAATAAAGGATGCATCCAGTTGAGGAAGCATGCCAATGGCCAAATATATGGCCACTGGCATTTTTATCTGTTGCAAAATAATAAAAAATATTTTTTTTCCTCGATCTCCGATGTTTAAGCATAGTGCAGCGCTGTACAAATGTGCAGTGCACTAAAAACCAGAAAAACAAAAAATAAAAGCCACAAATAGGGGTTTTATTCAAAATATTCATCTGCCAAGCAAGTCAATGGCAGGCTAAAGACAACATGGCTACTGAGTAGTGGTTGTTAAGTGGGGAAGCTCAGTCTGAGAGATGTAGGCAATCCTATGCAAATGAGTATAAGGATAGTGAATCCCAATTTTTCCTGCTATGTGAACCATGTCCCTAGAGTGTAAGAGTAGGATTAGGGGAGTAACAGAGTAGAAGATCAGTGACATCATGAGGGGGTATGTATCAAAAAGACTGTAAGCTTATTGGAGCAGAGTGGCATGTGTTTGCTGTGAGTTACTCAGGACTGGAAGAGGCGTGTCTACAGTTGTCTAAACCGAAACCCAGAAACTGAAGGAGTATGCCATGGCTATCACTAAAGTTTCTTGCAGAGCTGCTTACACTGTGTGCACGCATGTGCGCGCCTGTAAACCCGTCTAAGCCTGTGTGCGTGCCCGTGTAAGCCTGTGTAGGCCTGTGTGTGCTCGTGTGTGAGTGTTTGCGCGGCGCTACCCCCTGTGAAAACAGAAAGGGAAAAAGAAGGAAAAGAAGTATTAGGAAGTTAGCCAAGGAGAACTAGCAGAGCTGCCAGGTGAAATCAATCAGAATCAGCCAATTACACAGGCAGTACACTAGCCCAGCCCAGCCCCAGCACTTAAAACTCTGCAAACAACATTCCCCCATGTTTTTCTCAAACACTGCAACACTGCAGTCTACAAAGAGAAGTGAAAACTTAAAAAGCTTAACTGAGACAAAAAAATGTTAGGGGCTGCCACTGCTATTATAAGGCGACATGTGCAAGATGCTGAGAGTGGTGCCATTGTGAATGCTGCTGAGCAACCCACAGTGAGGAAACAGAGAAGAGTGTACAGACCCAGGGTAACCTACCAGGGGCTACATGAGCTGGAGATAGTGGAGCACTATAAAGTGGACAGAAAGCTCCTGCAGCAAATTGTTGAGCTGTGCAGGCCACGCCTCACACACAGAACCAACAGAGGGGAACCCATCCCAGTGGAAACCAAGGTATGTGTTGGCCTAAGAATACTAGCAACAGGTACCTTCCAGAGACCAACTGGTGATATGATGGGGATTTCACAGGCATCAGCATCCAGGGCACTGCACCAGTTCCCGAATGCCATGTCAGCACATGTCGGTGATCATGTATATTTCCCCAATTCCCGTGAGGTATTGGCCAGCAATATGTGTCTCTTCCATCAAATAGTGGAATACCCTGAGGTAGTGAGTGCAATTGACTGCATGCACATACACATCAAAGCACCAGCTGGTGAGCGGGGTAGGGCCTACATCAACCGCAAGGGCTTCCACTCCATCAGCTGCCAGGTCGTGTGTGATGCCCAGGGCATAATACTGAATGTGTGTGCTGGCTGCCCTGGAAGCTACCATGATTCCCATATCTGGCATCTGTCGCAGCTGTACCAGACATTTGCCAATGGGGACATCCCTGATGGTCACCTAGTGGGGGGTGCTGGATACGCACTGGAGCCGTGGCTGATTACACCCATAAGAAGTGCACACACACCTGAACAAGAACTCCATAATGTGGCACACGCACAAACACAAAATGTAATTGAGCGTGTGTTTGGGATGCTGAAGTCACGGTTCCGGTGCCTGGACACATCTGGCGAAGCCATGCAGTACTCACCAACTATATTTACCCAAATTGTCATGGTATGTGCCATGCTACACAATATGATTCTGCAAAAACAGCTGCAGCAGGAACAGCATGTGGCAGGGCCAAACAGCCCCCCACCATTGCCAAGGCCTGCACAGGCACAGCGTGACTTGGAGGAGGAACAACCTGAGCCTGCCCCAGTAGGCAGAATGAGGCATGCCCAGTATGCCTTGGCAAAGAGGCAATGCATAGCATATATACTGGCTCAGTAGGAACCCTGGAAATGATACCTCTCTCTGACTCGCACATAAAATAAAAGGGATGCCTAACTTGACACTACCTGTTTCCAAACATGTATAGGGAGTGTAGTATGTGCACCTGACATAGGCAGCCCTGCAGCACCACCTGAGGCATGATTGCCATGTTTTAAGCAATATAAAGCAGCACTAAGCAGCATTTACCAATATCTAGTATATGTAAACAAAATTGCTTGGGCAATGTTGGGCAAGGTCGGGCAAAGTTGAGCAAATGGAACCACCGAACTCCTCGCAAGTACAGAAAGCTCGGCCAAACCAATTAAATTGCAACACAAGAGGCCAGCATAAGCAGTCAAAGTCCTGTTTATTATAAATAAGGTATTACTTGCAGAACTAGCAGGACCAAAATGTCCTGCATTAATGACCAGCATGAAAATAAAAAGCAGTGACAGGGCTCGAACCCCGGATACTGTGCACTATAGTCACAGTACTGAACCACTAAGCAATGATAGCATTTCAGTGGCACAGACAGAGCAGGACAATTGTACACTAATGCAAACACAAAGAAATGCTGTATCATGCCCCTAAAGAGGCAAATGGGTAATCTCCCCCACACACCTATGCAGACAGAGAACATCAGGCCAGGCGGTGTGATGTGGGTTGTGTAGGCTATGAAGTCGCAAGCTAATGTACGTGACATTGGACAATAAGATCTGTAGTACAGTAGTATGCCTCAAGCCAGTACGATAGGCAACAGTACAGACTGAAATGGTGTCCTGTACATAGCAGTGCAGGCATAGCAAATGTGTACAAGTGTCAGGTGAAACCCACATCCTATGTACACCCACAGTAACAATCAGGTGTGCTCCCGGGTAGAAATGTACAAAGAACAGCTGTCCCTCCTGTATGTAGAAATGTTGATAAGTCTATGCAAAGTGTCTCATGGACGCCCTGCAGGCACAGCATGATCACTGTTGATCTATGACACAAAGGTGAGCCCTGCTGTAAAAATACAACTTGATTTTCCATACACATATAGTATAAATGTCTATACCGGGCATGCTCACACACTCCAACAAATGTAGTGGATTTCATTCAGCATTACACTGAAAGGTCATACTGGGCATGCTCACACACAGGCTAAATACGGATGTGATAATAAGGGATCTATGGACAAATGTGGATAGTCATCTCTACCTCCAGAAACACATTCACAAAGTGGTCAGAAAATCATGCTATGTGTTCACACAAACTGCCAAGGTCTGTGCATGTAGGTCAAAGGAGGTTTCCACTACTCAGCAGTCATCAGACCTGTCAGAGAGTACCACAACACACTTGCGATGAATCCGACTAGGCACGTTCAGCAGCTAGAAAGACCAATGAAGTACCTTAACAAGAGGATTACTGGCCTCAAATAGTTGCCCCATGCAACAAGACTGAATGTAACCCAATCTGTACTCTGTTGCATACTGTCTACTCAGGAGATCTCTGCCCAACAGACAGGTCCATGTCATGGTTACACTCAGATCTGTTCTGAGTTACATCTCAATGGCACTAAATGTACAGAGCCAACTGATATTGTCAACATCCTGGCAGATAGGATCAGTGTTAACTTTACCCCCCTCTCACCCATGAAAGAGCACATCTCTATAATGGAAGACTGCAAAGTTGCTGTTATCACGGCTGCACAGGTAAAAAAATACTCTCCAAAGCCAGTATCACAGCAGCCATGGGACCAGATAACTTCCCAGGCTGTGTAGTATCTACTTCCCTGAAGTAAACATTAACATGGAAGGTCTGTGGCTACTGAAGTTTCCAGAGGACTGCAAACTAGGAGCCATAATTGTAAACACTAAAGATGTGGACATCCTACAAAAGGGCCTCACTGAGACAGATGGCTGTTGTCAAAGCCATGGGCTCTAGCTCAATGCCAAAGGGTGCATTATCATCCCCTTTGTTACAAACTCTGTAGCCAAGAACTACAACATAGGTGGTAGTATACTTCACACTGAAAGTGTGACAAGAGACCCTGGGTCACAGGTGGACAGTGGATACAACTGTGATAATCACATTTCTACAGTAGTCAGGAAACCCTCCTATGTGGCACACCTCATCACAAAATGTGTCTCATGCAGAATAGAAGAGGACATTGTTCCCCTCTACTCATCACTCACTAGAACTATAATAGAGTACAACGCCACTGTTGCTATGTACCTCACAAGACAACTACAACAACTGGAAAGCCAGCAGGAATACCTCACAAAGAGCATTAGCAGCCTGAAATACATGCCATACACAGACCATTTCAAAATGCTCCATCTGTACTCCCTTGCATATCGCCTACTCAGAGGTGTTCACTGCCTAACATACACAGCTATGTCAAACACAGAACTGTTGGATATGCTCCACATAAAACACTCACAATCCCTCTGACCTTTGGACCCAAAACCACGAGTGAAATACAAAAGGAAGGGGTGTACCCATTTACCTTATGGATACCCACACCTTCAGGTTAGTGGCACAGCATGAGGCCTTGGAGACCATGCAAGTGCAACTAACATTGGGCAAAGCTGCCCATCAGATTGTAGCCTGCGACAGATCACGTACCTTGTCTCAGGAACCTCACTAAGTATTCCGGAGAACAGTGGAAAATATAAAGGTTCTATCAAACACCATTATATGAGGAGATTACAACTACACAAACATTGAGTGGTGGGATTACTCGTGTACAATGTCCTTTGCCCAATGTTTCCTTGAGTTTAAAAACTCTAACACCCTGGAACAGCTGGTCACCACACCCACTAGAGGTGACAACATACTGGACATGATCATCACCAACATGGGGTACCAGTGTTCCACAACAGAGATAAACCCCTCGCTGGTAATATCAGATCATTAAGTAATCACACTGGACATCCACACACCCCTACCCCCCACCCAGTCAATGAAACCACTGTGAAGACATTTGCAAAAGCAAACTGCACACTTCCCAAGACCAAAGTGGAATGTTCCGAAGACCTCTTGCGATAGGATAATGGTATACAATCTGCAGAATCATTTACAAGTGCATCATATGAGCATTTACAGGGATCCATGGAATGAGACATCACAAATAAAACCAAGATGCACTCCTCCAAAAATAGGACAACAAGCAGGTGGTTGTTGGCCATAAATAAGCTAGACAACAGAAGGAGGAAACGAACACATGATAGAGCCAACTTCACTAAAGGAAAGGCATCACTGATCATTATCAGGAAGAAACAATGATCGCTCATAAAATAATCCAATGACAGTTTCTAAAGACAAATAGGCAAGGAATGTAAGAATAACAACCACAAAGCCTTCGGTAGCTATACCAGACATGTAGGTGTCAACTTCCAAATATGCTGTCAGCTACTGAAAAAAGGAAAGAAATACACCAAACCAACTTACATTGCCCACATCCAGGGGGACAAGTTCAGGGTAAACTCCTCCCCATCACCCCCAAAAGGGCCTGTGTCCATCACAGAAGGATGCAGAGCCCCAGACATCATGGACATGCAGGTAAAGACAGCCCTCACCAAAGCTAGGAACACAGCATCAATATGACTGGATGGTGTCCCAGGCTACATCTTACACTAGGCACATAAGGAACTACACCCTCACCTACATACACTGTCCAGACTCAAGCGTACCACAGGCTATGTACCCAAAGAATGGCATACACTAACAGTCATCCAGCTCCACAAAGGGGGTGTCACAACCGAACCTGGAAACCATTACCCAATATGTCTACTCAGCCTGGTCTACAGAGCTATTGAGCAAATTGTCATGGGACCCATAAAATGAGACATTGGAGACCTCCAGACACTGGACTCTACACAACTTTGCCTTGTTAAAGGCAGATCCTGTCTCCTAAACCTAGTTGACTTATTTCAAACAGTTACCAAGGACATAGATGGAGTTGAAAGTAGTCCACACAGCCCACCTGGACCTCACGAAGGACTTTCTACACCATTCCCCACTCTGTCATTATGGACAAGCGTAACAGCTTGAACATTAATGGCTATGTCACAGGATGGGTGGCCAAGTGGCTCACAGATCAAACACACATGTTCAGAGTTGCGGGTGCCATGTCCAACTCTAAGCCACACATGGCATCCCACAGGTCTTGGTCCTGGGACACCACCTGTTCAGTAGATACTGCTCAGAGGTACAGGCAAGCACGGGAGGTGTATGGCTGAACAGGATTTCAGATGAATGGTAACTGTGGTCCATAATCGACTGTATGGCTGACACAGACATCCACTAGAAGTGTCTTACAGAGACAGATACCTGGTGTCAAAACAATGCCCTCAAGCTGAATGCCAAAGAATGCATAGTCATACCCTTTGGGTAGAACAAAGTGCACACAAATTACCACATAGGTGGTAATCCAGTATGTACGGAGAAAGTCATTATGGCCCTGGGGACACAGGTAGATAGTAAACTCCCCATTGATGATCACATGGCCAAAGTGTTTAGACATTCCTTCAATGTAGCCCACCTAATGTAACCTACTTTGTAAAGTCTGATGATGTCACCATCCTACAAATATACCAGTGGAAAGAATAACTCACAGTAATGTGTATAGCTTGGCGTGTAAATGCGTACTAATGTAGTATCATAAAGTAGTTAGGTAGGGGTTTGAATCCTGCACTTGACAAGTGTGTGTGTTTGTGTGTGGTCTCCTTGGGAAGGAGCAACCATTTTGGAGAGTAGTAAAACACCTTAAAAGCGATAAACTAATCTTTGTCAAGTCTGATGATGTCATCATCCTACAAATATACTTGCGGAAAAAAGAACTCCCAGTAATGTGTATAGCGCGTTGTGTTAATGCGTACTACTCAAGTATCATGAAGTAATTAGGTAGGGGTTTGAATCCTGCATTTGACAACTGTGTGTGTTTGTGTGTGGTCTCCTTGGGAAGGAGCAACCTTTTAGGAGAGTAGTAAAACACCTTAAAAGTGGTAAACTAATCTTTGTCAAGTCTGATGGCGTCACCATCCTACAAATATACCTGTGGAAAAAAGAACTGCCAGTAATGTGTATAGCGAGTCGTGTTAATGCGTACTCCTCTAGTATCATGAAGTAGATAGGTAGGGGGTTTGAATCCTGCAATGGACAAGTGTGTGTGTGTGTGTGGTCTCCTTGGGAAGGAGCAACCTTTTAGGAGAGTAGTAAAACACCTTAAAAGTGGTAAACTAATCTTTGTCGAGTCTGATGATGTCACCATCCTACAAATATACCTGTGGAAAAATGAACTCCCAGTAATGTGTATAGCATGTCATGTTAATGCGTACTCCTCTAGTATCATGAAGTTATTAGGTAGGGGTTTGAGTCCTGCACTGGACAACTGTGTGTGTTTGTGTGTGGTCTCCTTGGGAACAAGCAACTTTTTAGGAGAGTAGTAAAACACCTTAAAAGTGGTAAACTAATCTTTGTCAAGTCTGATGATGTCACCATCCTACAAATATACCTGCGGAAAAAAGAACTCCCAGTAATGTGTATAGCGCGTCGTGTTAATGCGTACTACTCAAGTATCATGAAGTAATTAGGTAGGGGTTTGAATCCTGCATTTGACAACTGTGTGTGTTTGTGTGTGGTCTCCTTGGGAAGGAGCAACCTTTCAGGAGAGTAGTAAAACACCTTAAAAGTGGTAAACTAATCTTTGTCAAGTCTGATGGCGTCACCATCCTACAAATATACCTGTGGAAAAAAAAACTGCCAGTAATGTGTATAGCGCGTCGTGTTAATGTGTACTCCTCTAGTATCATGAAGTAGATAGGTAGGGGTTTGAATCCTGCACTGGACAACTGTGTGTGTGTGTGGTCTCCTTGGGAAGGAGCAACCTTTTAGGAGAGTAGTAAAACACCTTAAAAGTGGTAAACTAATCTTTGTCGAGTCTGATGATGTCACCATCCTACAAATATACCTGTGGAAAAATGAACTCTCAGTAATGTGTATAGCATGTCATGTTAATGCGTACTCCTCTAGTATCATGAAGTTATTAGGTAGGGGTTTGAGTCCTGCACTGGACAACTGTGTGTGTGTGTGGTCTCCTTGGGAACAAGCAACTTTTTAGGAGAGTAGTAAAACACCTTAAAAGTGGTAAACTAATCTTTGTCAAGTCTGATGATGTCACCATCCTACAAATATACCTGTGGAAAAAAGAACTCCCAGTAATGTGTATAGCACGTCGTGTTAATGCGTACTCCTCTAGTATCATGAAGTAGTTAGGTAGGGGTTTGAATCCTGCCCTTGGTGAGTGTGTGTGCTGTATGTTTGTGACACTGTTGGCCAATGTGTTGTGGGTTTTGCTTTTACTACTGTATGACATATCAGTATGCATTGCACATGTGAGCTAGCTGTGTGGCAAATACATATACGTACATGTTACCTCAATTATTGCATGTATGGGAACCCTGTTTTCTCCAAGTACACAGCTGTCATCTTTGCCAGACTGTGCTGCTGCTTCCCAGACCTTAGGTCACATCTGTATGCTTGTGACAAGGCCAGCCACTGCAGTGATCCCTGGCCTAGGTCATCCGTGTCACACAAACTCATTACGGTTTCTATTGAAATGTGTGAATGAGGGTTTATGGCCGAGGTATATGTCAGACCTGTTCAAACGCAGCAAAGTCTGTCAATGATGACTATTCATAACAGGTGTACAACAACCTTTGTGGATATGCATGCAGACCCCTTATTGCTTATATGATCCACCGAGGGATTTCAAAATACCTTTGGAAATGTGATTATCAAAGGAGAGATGATGTAACACTTGGTTGCATGTACACATCGGTACCTGTTCATCATGTTGGTGGCTACTACCTATGTGGTACTGTGGGGATAATATGTTCCATAAAGGTGGATGACTATGCTTAGTTTGGCTTATAACTTTACAGCATGGGTTTGACAACAGGCATCTGTCTGTATGATACCCTTGTGGAGGATGTGTGTCATCTGGAGAATGCATTATAGGCCACAGTATGCATTACCAGACGTGGACGGACATATCCCTACTGTGATTGCTTGAACCTAAGAGAGCTATATGCCAAACAGGAGTGGTGTCAGTAATGGGTGCAGGTGAATACCAGTGGTTACTGGCATAGTATAGTACCTGAAGGATCCAAATGTTGCTGTGTGTCCTACATCTGTGTGTCAGTTGTCAAGACATCATCTAACGATTGGTTAAGATCAGGCTGTTGAAGTGATGTATACTACCAGAAAGCAAAACAATGACAGATAGTAACAGTAACACCCACAGAACAGTGTCAAACCATGTCATACACACATGTGTAGTCAGGTTCCGAAATGTGTGTAGTACAATGCATACTGGCCACCAATAGAAACTATGGAGTGTTACTTTGTAATACAGAGGCATGTCACCCTGCCCATGTGTCCACTATGCACGTACATGCAGACAGTGCACCTCCACCATGTTCACAACTGTACACCTGCAAATCTGTGCTACACACATCCCACACATACTGTCCACTCTCTAACACATGCTGCCAATACTGCACACATCAGCCAAGTGGCACGTGGCTGAACAATACACAGTTGGAACTAACACTGGTGTAAACAACACTACAATGACAATCATAGCTTTAATGCATCATGCCTGCTCAGCTACACCTTCAAGCATATCATTACACTCTACTACTGACAACATGCTAACATTACTATACTGCTATAAAGACACCCTGTGCATCAGCACCATGGTAGCCTGTTCCTGCATCGATGTTACAGATGACAGGAGGTGGCACAGGTTTCATCATATGCACAGGGTGTGTTGTTGGCTTGCCAGAGGCCTACAGTGAGCCATCCAATTGACATGTATGCGTGTGTGTGTGTGTGTGTGTGTGTGCGTGTATATGTGTGTGTGTGTGAGGGGCAAGAATACTGGTATGGGCCAATGTTGATGTAATGTGTGTGGGTATGTGTTAGCCCTAGGTGTCTGGAGTGTGTGTCTGCATGCACACAGTTCCACCATGTGGCTGCCATATACGGGTATTTGTGGGACAGCCACAGACTGTACCTGTGAGGCTTAACAGATCACCATCTCTGGCCATGGATATGGTACCTGTGTCTGGCAGGGGTGCTACTGACACTATCAGGTACCAAGCCAGACTGGGTACTATCCACAGAGGTAGATGAATGTACACTGGACACAGGTCCCTGCTGGGACTGTCCAGAGCCATGTGCACATGGTCTTCTAGGACGTTCTATGGACAGCCCACCCCCAACATTGCTGGGACTGGCACTGGCACTATGGGAGCGGCTGTGGCTTGAGGGACGTCTGAGGCGACTGTCAGCTGCTGATGTTGCTGGCATACGTCCATGTCGATGACTCAGCCGGCCCGCACTGTCCTGATACATGGACATGACATTGCGGAGGACATCTAATGTTTCTCCCCAACATCCATCACTGACCTCGGTGTAATTACGGATGGCACCTGCTAGGTCATGGATACTGTCAATGACAGCGGTGTTATGTGCCCTCTGTGCCCTTAGTCCCTGTATGGTGTACCGTTCCATACGTGCCTGTGCCTCCATGACAGCCTGGAACATACGTGAGGTTGTAAGACCTGTGGCACGTCTGCCAGTGGCATGATGAGCAGCAGTGCTCCGACAATAACCCCTGGACATCTGCCTATGTGGTACCCTTCCAGACATCTGGGTATGGCTGCTGTGTCGGGATGCATGTGACATGGATCCCACACTGTCCTGGCCAATGCTGACTGTACACTGTCCCTCATACAAGGGCATTGGTGATGGATGTATTGGCAGTATGACTGTATGCATGGATGGGGTGGACACTTGTGTACTGTCGATTGGTGGCCCAATGACAGACCCTGGAAAACATGCGTGTGCCTCAACACACCTATCATTAGTATCACTATTTTGCTCAGTGACATCCATTTCCCTGCTGCAGTGAACCAGCCCAAAGTCAGCACCTGTGAGAGGAAGACAGGAAACACACTTTACGATCTGTACATGATGTCGGCACACATGCATAGAAATGCACTCCTCACTAAAACACACACACACCACCAGAAATCCAGAACATACTCAATGGCGGGTGATGGTGGGGTACAGTATCACAAGGCAAACAGTTATATCACACGTGTAAGCATGCAGGACGTGTATTTCCCAACAGCATGCAGTGCAGGTGTTGACAGCCCTTGCCAATAACACTATACATGTTTTTGATGCATGTGTGTTGTTGTTCAGTGATTGGCCTCACCCTGGAACGCACTATGTACATGGACACGACATTGCTGTGCAAGTATTAAAAGCTCTGCGATGTCCTGTGCACCATCTCTCACAGGCATACATACCATGGCTGGATGTGTGTATGTGTTTCACATAGATATCCATTTTTGATTAGACCGTCTGTGTCTTTCACAGATAATTGTGGACACAGGTTTAGTTTAGCACATGCATGCTATGTATTGCACACAGGATGAGTGGTGCATGTATACCTGATTGGAATACCATTGCTCAACATAGCCATTGTACAGTGGTTATGGTGAGTGTAGGACATATTGTGGACATGCCAGTGCCAGACATGACATGGCATGCTACAACACAACTACAACATTAAACATCACACAGACACAGTGTGTTACATGTGACCTATACACTCAATAGCATTTGAAGACATATATGTGTCACTTTGTACAAATGGTGATTGCTATGCATATTGTGTATAGGTGCTTATGTTTGCACACACACAACATTGAGGTGCATAGCAGGTAATGCTATGTGTAGTACTGTGGTCACTGTAACTAGATGGGGTGTACTACCATGAGCCATCATCATGCAGCATCATGTGGTCACTCAAGGCTACTAATGTGTGCCAGACCGGCACATACCATGCTGTACCAGAACTGCAGTACCATGGCTACATTCACCATTTCACAGCCAGTTGTTACATGGGTTTGTAAGGTGCACAATAGGGGGCATTGCCTAACATGAATGTGTTATGTTTCGAAGAGTGTCGCACAGCCACATGTGAGGCATCTACCCCTCAAGTATATTATGTGTGCTGTGTGGATGACGTTTGGTATACTGTAGTGTGACCTTACAGCGGGCATCTGAATATGCCATGTGTAGCATGTTAACGTGTACTGCGTATGACAAAGTTGTGTATGTTGTGTGCATGTGTATCGACTCTGCCTATCCAATGTCCACTTCAGTGTTGCCAAAATTGTGTGGGATGCTCTGTGTATTGTATGTGTTTTAGGCAGCTACCCACGTTACTGGGATGTGCATAGTCTCACAGCAAACATGCACAACATGCATTATGCATAGGTGTGTTACGTGTACATGACCTACACCTCAACTATGACATGCACATTTAATTAACAATATTAAAGGTAGAACACACTCACCAGCATGGATCTGCTGCCTTGCTGTCACACCAGAGGCACCTACAAGGATATGAGACACTTTGTCAGTGGCAACAACTGTGGCATTGCTACTGTGTGTTTGCAATCTTACAGTAGTACAACGGTTGACAGTCAGGCTACAGATTCTATTCCTAATTATTACTATTGCACAACACTAGGCACCTCATCATCTAAGTACACATCTCACATAAGCATGCTCTACCAATAGAGGTAACAGTAGTCTACAGCTATGCCATGTTACCTGCACGCTCCATGTCAACTTGCTGGGTCGCTCCGGCCTCCATGATGACCACATGTTACTTGTTGGGGTTGTTGTTGGCCAGGAGCCACCTGGCTTAGGAGCAGCTCCTCCACTCTGGTGAGGGGGGGGGTGGATGGCTACCCCCCCCACCTGTGGCAAGCTGTTGTCTGCGGATATCAGACGGCCACTGCCGGACATGTCTAATTAAATCATTGCAGTCATGGCGTACCTGCTCATATGTCCGGTTATGCATGCCTATGTCATTTACCCTATGGACAAGATCTTGCCACAGCACAGTCCACTCATGCTGGTCCTGGCTGGTTCTTGAGAACAGCAGGGCATAGTGCAGCACCAGGCTGGCTGTGATCACTTCTTCCTCCACCGTGCTATAGGTGGGATTACAAAGGTGGGACATAACCTGGAAGACAATGGAACAATATGTATGAGCAAATCATGTGGCACACGTAACATTCTAAAGTTCAGATATAAATTAACTGCCATATATAACAACCTGTTGGCTGTCAGAAGATACACACTTTCAATACCACATATCAGTTCTCAACTCACAACTGCCTGACAGTGCCTGGCACACACTATATATCAAACCATGTTTTGCACAGCAACATAGTTAAAACAGTATGTAAGACTATACAACATTACATGGCACACTGTATGCGACACAATGCGCCACCTAGCCACAGGAGGTATATATCATGCTAATGCATCATGAAATATGTAATCCATTGCAACGATTGTAAAGTCCAGTGACAGTATTACCACTATACCACACTAGTCGTTGATGGCAGACCCCTGCCTAACATATGTGCACATTCGTGAATATAGGTGGCATACTGCTGTACTAGACTATACATGTTGCTAGATACGCAGTTATATCCTGTAACACAATTATGACCGAGGTCATAGTACAGGCATACACACACACACATCAGACATACATACCAGACACATAGGTATGGCAACCCAGGTGACCTTTACCCGTGTACCTTACAGTACTGTGTGTCAGTAGTTACGAGACCTTATGCCTGAGGTATGTAATCCGTGAAGACTACAGGGAACACACGAAACAGTGGTTCTAATAAATTTGGGTGTACACCATACTGTGCTGTTTAGGCATACAGCTTCAGGTAGTACTACAGCTCATACAGGAGTTGGATTCACCAGCAGTAACACTCAATAAGCATACATGTACTGCTTTAGACTACAATGGGTACCACACCCGACAACAAGGGACTACGTCAGACCGTATGGCATACTGCTTCTTCAGCCTAGCAATCGTATACGCATCTTTTGCTGGGATAACAGCTAGGACACATAATACCATGACAGAAACAGTTTCCCACTAAGCTATCACACATATACCGAACTCTGACACATTCACCATCACACTCAGTCAACCTCACCTAGCAATTATTGCAACAAGTACATGTGGGTGTGTATCGCTTCATAGGTAGGTAATAGGCTATTGGCCTTAGGGCCTATAGAAGTCTAGCCATACGCTACCCTGGCCTTTGACACACAGGTAAATACGTTTCACGTGGCCCTGTCAAGCAGAGCCACAGAGGTGATTCCCGGGGTGCATTTCCTATCTCCCATACATTCATCAGGATTATTTCTGATGACAGCTAATTAGGGGCTTTGCTTGCCATTGATAGGTGGTTTGTTCCAGAGTATGGGATGTCTCTGAGATAGGAATCTATCCCTCCAGCATGTGCTGTCTATTGAGGTCACAAGGTTTAGGTCCCTAGAGCGTGTAGCTCGTAGGGATTGTGATCTGTCTACATGGAGCATGTCCAACATCTCTGGGTTTGACATAGAGTAGTATGTTAGGCAGAGGTCACCTCTGTGTAGGCGGTATGCAACACAGTCTAGCTGTGGGTTTGTGAAATGGTCTACATAGGGCATCTGTTTGAGGCCGGTATTACTCTTTGTGAGGTATGTCTGTGTCGTTTCTAGTTGCTGTAGATGTCTTGGGAGGTACATACCGCATGGGCCTTGCTGCAACATGAACAGGTGTCACATGTGAGCACACAGTAATATAAGAGGGTGTATATATAGCTGTGAATGCTAGATTAACATACTAGCCTGGTACAGCTGTTGCCAATGCTAAGCTACACATTAATATGACTATCATGCATTTGCTACTCTGTGACATCCATGTTTATATAACCATATGCGCTATTCCCACAGACATTGTGCACACTACTGTACAGAACACAGATAACATGGATCAGATGTTTGACATTTAATGCTGAACTACATATGTCACAGTCATATCCCACTGCACACAGCTTCACACTGATGTCTCCATGCCAGTAGTTATGCAGGGTATCTGTGCATAGTTACTTACTGCTGCCACATATGGACGATTCAAACTATGTAGAGTACTCTTCATGAACATCTACTACATGCCAGTAAATACATAGCTGTTACATACCTTACCTTTGTATGTGTTCATATTCCTCTGTTTCGTGTGCTTTGTAATAGCTTTTCTTTTTATAGCTTAAGATTTTCTTCAAGATATATTTTTTATTTCAATATGATTATTCTTCTTTTCAATATATTATTACTTTTGCAATATTTTTTTCAATATATTTTTCTATTCAATATATATTTTTTTGAATAATTTTTAATATATTTTTTATTTCAATATGAGATTTTTTTTTGCAATATATTTTTCTTTTCAATAAACTTTTTTTTGCAATATATTTTTTTCAATATAGTCTTTTAGCTTTTCTTTTTTTTGCTATATATTACATTTTCTTTCAATATATTTGTGGTTGATCTTTTTTCCTACTGCTGTTAGCTGTGTCTGTACGTCTCTCTCTCTCTCTCCCCCTCCGTACTTGCAATGAAGTGATTGCATGTGTGGACAGCAAGCCTGCTTTTATAGGCATCTGCACCAATTGGTGGCCACCATTTGGCAATTGCATGCAGCTTGCTGTGTGGTACTTGCAGTACTCACTGTTATAGCAACCCAATACTATAAATTGCTAAGTCAGGTAGGCGTAGTCCTTTCAGCTTTCCAAAGTGGGGACCATGCTTGTTTGCTGTGGACACCGTTGTGTAAGTCAGAAGGTTGGTATACTTCGCATAACTGATGCTAGGGGTGTAGCCAGTGATTTGAGTGTTGTACTCGGACCTGAATGTAGCCATTTCCAGTATACAGTTGACAGTGTAGAACTGTACTCACCCCTACAAATGCTAACACAAGATACATCGGAGTATGTATTTTTTTTCTACTTATACAATTAGCTGGCATACATACGTAGTTATTGAGATGTTTTCATTTTGCACATGAACTGTTTGGGAACTGCTGTACTGTGGATGTCAATGTACTCACTTCTGCACAGTTTGTGCTTTTTCTTTTGTTGACATTATCACAGGATGCTCATGATAACTGGACAATTCCAGTACTGAGCATGCCTACCTACATCCTTGCTGTACCTTGAACACACTGGTATTCTGTACATTTGGGTGGGGATTGTCCTGCTATGATACTGTGTGGGGGTTGTAGAGTGCTGCTGTAACATTATTTACTGCTAGAATGTCTGGTTCTGTTATCACAGTCATGTAATGCAATTCCACAACAACTGCTGGTAAAGTTCCACAGAACAGGTTTTGTGTTATGGCATGCCTATCTTTCCTTTACATTCACACATTCTGATGCATGATATATATATTTCAGCAACAACCTGCTCTGTATCTACTGTGGCCTAGTGGTACTACATGCAGTCTAGTGTGTCCAAGGTCTGGGGTTTGAGACTGACAGTGGTGTTTTATTTTGTTGCTGAGCAGAACAAGGCCCCTCATATGCAGGGTGACTAAGGCACTTTTAAGCAGTTGTAAGGTAAGTGGGTTTGCGTGACGCTTAGCAATACTAAGTTAAGCGCACACATGCACACACTCGTGCAAACCCGCTTACTACTGCTTAAAAGTGCTTACTCACACTTACCCCCACGCTCATTTCTTTGAAAGAAAAGAAAATGGGGAGATAGGAAAGTGGTGAAAAAGGGGCACAAAGAGGGAAAGACAGTAGGGAAAACAGCTCGGGATGTGCAGGACGGGTGTAGGGTAGGTCCATAGCTGCCCATTTCTTTAACAGCAACAGCTGTGCACATACTAGTAATTTGGAGGGGAATTTGAAACCTTCCACCCCTGAGAGAGGGGTGAGGACAACGAAGTATGTTGTACTGCCAATTAAATTTCAGTTTCTGTGTCCAGCGGACATTTGTGCAAAATGGGCAACTATGTATGGGGCGTAATTTTTTTGTGGGAGCAGATTGCCCATTTTTTTATTTTTTTTACAGGTGAGAGTGGAATGTAGGGTAGGGGAAGTAGGTATATTTTGGGAGGTAGGTTGGGGAGGTAAACAGACAAGACAAACAAGACGCATACAGGAGCGGAATATGACACATGGGGTGGGTGAACACCATTGATGGAGAAGGACGTTTGGAAATCGCAAGCCCATGGGCCCACAGATGGCAACAGTGGAACTGAGATCCCCACCCATGGGCAGTCACCACTGCACCTTCACAGCCCAGAGGGTGGCTGTGCTGGGAGCTGCGTAGGAGGGGCAGGCTCACCCATAAGTCATGCCACTCTCACCTCGAGCTGACGTAGAGGATCAGCGACTGAACGCTGGATCTCCCTACGCACCACAGCCTGGACTGTTCGGAGGGCGATAGGTGGCCCTCCTCCGGCCATGCTTGCATGGGGGGGGATGAGCCCCATCCCCTGCAGTGCTACCACCCGAAGGTGGCACAGAGCCAACGGAGGAAGAGGTCCCGGGCTGGGCACCGGACCTGCTGGTGCCAGGTGCTATTGCCAGCTGAGGTGGGACAGGTGGGTCCGCTGGGACCGGCCTTCCCATACATTCTATGTTTAGTAGGATTTAATGACAAAATATGGGTTGGTAACAGCCAACAGCATTCCAAATTAGTTGTAACACCATGTAGTAATATCCCCATTAACCCAACACACCAGAGTTCCAACAGTTGAACAGCAAGCATAACACATGCATATATAGAACAACAGTGGACATTCCAACAGCATGCAGGATTGTTGGTGGCAACAGGCCACCAAGATTGTGGTGTTTGAAAGGGCACATGCATCAAAGTAAATGCAGATATTTATAAAACAATAAGACATATGTCCCAACAAATGTTTTGAGATTACACATACCCATTGAGGTGTGGAATTGCATTGTTTATGCACATACAGTAGGGTGTAAAAAGATACCTCCATTAACATCTTATATGTACTTATAGCTTACACTACATTCCTATTGACTGCTGGTGTATATCCCCTACATGTATTATTACAATAGGCAACGTGCATTAAGTTGTGTAATGGGTTTGGCTAGTTCCTTATATACCTGACCTGTATCTGACATACTAACTGTCCAGGATGCAGATGTTACTGCTACATATTTATATATTTTATTTATATTTATATATCTACATATCTGGATGTGTTCAGGTGACATTATCAGTTATATTTCTACAGCCCCCTACATTTCTAGCAGCACCCTGACATTTCTGGGGAACACATTAACAAGCTACCCATGTGCCAGATTTACATATGCATGCCAGCCATTAACCAACAGTTGAGGACTGTATATATGATTCACAGCTACTGGCACTCCCTTCATCCACTTTATATGGGCCTGGCCAAGTGTGGGTTGACAGCGCTTAATACAACAGTACTATTTATATAATGCAAGAGTACAACAACATTTCGAAGTAAGTGAGACAGACACACTCCAGGAATTATACCTTTATTAATTACATTACACACTTTTCTGGAGGCTCTCTCATTTATTTGATATTACAGTGCATGCAGAGGACTTATTCAAGATGTATTATACCTTTATTAATGGGTTACAACACTCATTTTCAGGCTCTCTCACTTATTTTATGTAACAGTACATGCAGATAAATTATTCAGGGCTTATTATGCCTTTATTATTGGGCTACAACACTTTTTTTCAGGCTCGCTCACTTATTTTATATAACAATACATGCAGAATAATTACTAACCTGCCTGGTGATGCAGCCTTAGCAGCCTATCTGCATAGGCTTGCTGATTCGCAGCACGGACACCTGCAGCTGTGAAGTAAATGAAGGGATATTGAGACATACCTGTCCATTATATAAACTACAATAGCAATTCTTACATACTCCATTCCATGGCTACGTACTCAGTAGTGGGGCATTGTCATTTTCACAGGCCTCCTGTATCCATTGGTTCAGTTGGTCCTGCTTCCATCTCTTCAGGTCTGCATGGTGGTGTCTGACCTGCTCACCAGTCCGAGGGACACCTGTGGCACTGGTGAGATCATGTGCTAGATGGTTCCAAGCTTCCAATGTGTACTCTGTGCCTTGGAACTGGCCCTGCAGGAGTCTTGCATCATGATGATGGACGAGGAGCCAAACCATCAGTTTTAACTCCTCAATGCCCCACCGTTGCACTCGAAAATGAGAGCCCTCTCCAACACAGGCCATTTTGACTGCAGATGGGAGCTACAACCAGTTATGGCGATTATTCCTGCCTATGGAGCTCAAATATGCCTCATTTCCCGCACTTATTTGGGATTGGCCAGTTTTGAAAATTCTCAGCTGAGTGCACACCTGCTTAGCACTGAGTAAACTTTCATTAATATGTATATGTATGTTGACACTGCATGAACAGCTAAAGCTGTCATGGCTTAGTGGTTCAGTACTGTGATTATGGTGCACAGTATCCCGGGTCCGAGGCCTGTCATTGCTTTTTATTTTATTACTGGCCTGACCGGCTAGGAGGTGTTTAGCCCACTTTGCCCGACGTTGCGCTAGTTGGTGTGGTGCATAGCTCCGCGCAAACATGTTTTGTTTGTGCTAGTTGGCGCGATGTGCAGCTCTGCGCAAAGCCATTGCGCTAGTTAAAGCAGTGCTTAGCTATGGGCAATTATTCTTAAATGTGCTTAATACTGGTAAACGTTGCTTAGCAGTGCTTCACATTGCTTAAGATAGGTTACTTCTGCATATGACCGTTTCATCTTCTTATATATATATATTTTAAATATCGTTCACTACTACATAGGCCATTTCAATGCATTTTAATAAAATTTAAAAGGTAAATGTCAGGAATTATTTTTAGGCACAGATTTACTACAGAAAATGGAAAGGGGAGTGGTTGGGACTCGAACCGGGAATGCCTCCTGTTTGTGCGAAGGCTCTACCACTACGCTATTGCTATTTGGCTTAATTTGTATACAAGTGGTTTATTATCCTCTTCAATGTCTAAACTGCTAACTGTAGGTAAGCAATGGGCACTCCCGCGCACATACCCGCAAATATGGGCAGCTATACCGGGAATAATGAAAAAAATATGTTTTACATTTTATTTCATTTGTACAGGGGTTTTGAATGTGGGGGAGTGTAGTGTTGGGGATATACACATTTGAGTGGACTCGCTCATATCTGCTGACATTTGCTGATTTAGGCACTTGCAGGGGCGTGGATATTTGGACTGCTCGGCAGTCTGACATGCCCCCTGCACTCCTACACGCTCCATGTTAGCCTTGGAGTTGAGTCAGCGCGCCCTCATGAATATGCATGGCGTGCTGACGTCATACTCTTAGGCTGCCGTTTCCGAGTAAGACTTAGTCTTACACGAAGGATTACGGAGTCCCCCCCATTATCTGACCATATGTGAGACATAGTTCAAATATCTTATAATCACTTTGTTTTTTTATGTTTTTTTTTTTTATATTCAATAGTGTATTTGATGTTATAGTGATCAAAAGCTAGCAAACATACACAAATTTCTCTCTCACTCCATCCCATGATCAACATGCGCCCTAATACTGAATTCCAATTCTAGAGCGGGCTCTCTTTCATTTCAGTGGCCCAATATTATTCTCAGGACAAATGTTAATTTTTCTGCTTAGAAACATTCCAGGCTGTATTCGATCATTTTCATAATATGTTATGAACGATTATACACATACTTCCTCTCTAGATGAAATCAGTGTACCTTCTTAATTATATCTTTTCATATAGACCCTTTAAATGTCTTTTGTAGCTAGTAAACTGTTTGCTATGCTGAGTTTTCACCTAATCATTCCCAGTGCTTCATTCCTACTTCTTGAAATACCCTCAGCTGACTAAATAAACAGATTATTACCCATTAGACTGCCACAAAACAAGATATGCTCCTTTCTTTTAGCATTCTTTCCATGCTAGCTCACAATGTTTTCCTTCCAACTAAAATTGGTGTCTTTTTGATTCCCATACATTACATCCATTCAGTCTAAAATTCTTATCTGTGTTATTCCTTATATGCACTCTTCATAACTGATAAGCTAGTATTTCCCATTAATGCTCAGTCGCTCTTTCTTCGTATGTCTTATTTAACCTTACAAATACATTTCCATGTTATTCCAACCTACTTAACCGTGTTCTTATCCTCCATCCCACATCAGCATCCCAACAAGATAGAAGGAGATACTGGTGCCTTTTACTTTTGGGTGCTCAAAATATTAAGTGGTCTATCAGGAGATCCTTTACCATGGGTTATTACATCCACTTTGGAGGTTTTACCTCTTTTATTATTTTTATAATAGTACCTATGCCAAAGGAAGTTGTACACCACTGGATCCCAGCTCTCATTCTGTATATTCCATTTATAAAATTTAAGGTTTACCTGTACCATGTGTCTGTCGTGGGCTCAGAGAGGTTAAAGAACAACATTTTTAGAGATGGAATGAAAGCTGGGGACTGGGGAGGGGATGTCCACTGAAGAGGGATCCTATCAAAGTTCAGCTGATGGCAAAACTATCTGCTGTATTAGCATGATACATGACAGCATTAAACATGATAGAATTGATTTGAGTGCAGTAACATGTTTCTAAATGGTTAAATGAAAGGAAAAGTGGGCCATTGTTGGAGATTCAATGGATGAAGCAGCCTAAGGGGATATCACAGAGTGTATTAGTGATACTCTTGTTATTTAAAGTCAGCAGTAGGATTTATTATTTCCTGGAGGATTCTGAATCTCTAAGTATAAAGGTAACCTGAAGTTATGTTATACTATATATGGTAAATCTGTTGAACACAGACAATAATGGTCTGAAATTTTATTGAAATAAATTTGTTCAGCATGAAACCTGGGAAAACAAGTGTCTCATCAAGGATGATGTTTCACTTAAGTACTGTGATCTAGTTTTGGTTGTAGGCAATAGGTTTAGTTTTGACTGACATATCAGTAAGTCCTGCACTCAGCAAGAAAGTTGACAGAATAACATGTTTTCTGAAGGGTATGAAGTCGGAAACTCAAATTTCTGTCATTATTTTCTGACTTTAACCCTCAATGATTTGCCAGAAAACCACAATTGTATGAGAAACAGACCAAAAATATGAGCCAAAAATCTGGACACACTGCACAAATCTGTATAGTTGAGAGTTATGGGCAAAAATATTAAAAAGGTCCTATATAGAGGCCAGGGGCACTCCTATAATCATAGGTTCTACTTCTGAGAAAGCGTTTCCCCAGTTACTCCTCAGAATGCATGACAGGCAGGTTTCAAACCATTTTAACGTGGTTTTGTCAAGGGCAAGTCTAAGTAGTTTGGAAAGGAGTATGGGATATAAAATGGTGTCAGTGGCATTGGAAACATCTAGAAAAAGATCCTATCATTTTACAAAAGCGGAGTTTGCTGTAGACCTATTCTGTGAATGCTAATAATACAGTTTCAGTAATGTCGCCTGTTCAAAACCCATGCTGCATTTTGGGAGGGAAAGATATTTATTTTCAGGTGTCAAAAATATGTATGTATACTGTATACCATATTTCTAGCAATCTGGAGAAAAGTTGCAGCAAGCTGATTCTTTGATGGATATGTTTATTAAAACGTACTAGACAGACAATGAATTAATTTGCCAAGCTGTAGCATATGAAGTGAGGTTATCACTAGATTATGAACTCTTTCTGAGGTTATGTTGTAACTTCTAGTAAGACCAATAGGTATTAAAAATATTTTCAAAGGAACATTAGTTGATTTCAAATCAGGTCTGGGGGTGGTGGGTGGGGCAAATGACTGCCTGAACTCCTTTTTGGTAGCGTCAATATAATTTTCAGGCTATGTCACAGACAGAAGACTAAGGCTTAAAGCTGTTTCTTCTCCCCCCCCCCCCCAGAAGAGCTGAGCAGATTTACTTCTGGAGGAGTAGGTGTGCCAGATTTATGGATGGGTAGTTAAATTCCCCTAGATAGATTGTGTCTGGGTTAATGTGGAGATATTTATTTAAACATTGTGCTTTATGTCTTGCATGGGTTCCTATATTTGGCCATGATGTTGTTGTGTCTTTCGGCTTTTCCCGGTTAGGGGTCGCCACAGCGGAACTCCGGTCCGCTAATGATTGGCAGTAGATTTTTACGTGCCGAGTTGCCAGCCCTGATGCACAACCTTTAATGAAGGTACGCCCATTCATGCATGTATCCACACAGAAGACGCTTTAGCTGAGAATCGAACAGGACAATGTCTTACTGTGAGGCGACAACGCTATCGCAGTCTTATTTACTGATATGATACAAAGGAGTTTAAGGACATTGTCTGGGTCAATTAGTCTAGAGGTACTGGTGTTTCAGATAAAGACAGATAGGTCACTATCAGCATTACTAGTTGTACACTTGTGGGACTAAAGAGGTGGTAGGGAGAAAAGACCAGCAACTAGGGAATGCTATCATTGGTCTGGAGCCAGATTTCAGTGACAACATAAATATATCCACAAAGAAGGTCATTTTCTTATTTATGTTTTATGCATTGAGCAGCTCTGCACTGTTTTGCCCAATAAGAATTTGCATTTACTAAGATGGGAGTGTGATCAGACAGATGTTGCCTAAAATGTACACCCGAGGGTCTAGAATATCATAGGCATTATGTAAAAGTTCTGAGGAGATAGGTGTAGGCCATCTTTGATGAAACAGGTGATCTTTCTCTAGGCTGACACACACACACACACACACACACACACACACACACACACACACACATTGGGCTCCTTCAGAATGATTCCATTGACTAAGCTAATTATAAAAGTCAATCACCTTTTGCTTATATTGTGACATCATTCTTAGTAATGGTGGAATATTGCTCAAAGCTAATTTCCTTCCAGCCTTGGAGGTATACTCAGGGAGCTCCATCTCATCCCTTCTTCAGATAATCTAAGTTATACCACAAGACATTCACACCCACATGAATAATGGCCATACCAAATTCATACCTGGCTTGAAGGAACCTGAGTGTTCTGGTGATACAGTCGATTCTGGCACCCTACAGGCAGCTCATACCTTATCGTAGTTTAGCCATGCGAGTAGTGCATCAGTATGCAGGACTATGGAATCACATATAAAAATACACTATCATGATGGCTGGACCAGTCTAGCAGCCTGAAGGGCTTAGTCAAACCATCTTTGTGAGATTAGTCTGTGGTGGTGGTGGAAGAAGCTTTATGTGTATGGAATGGGTATGGCTGTAGTGCACACTTCTCAAGTGCCACATCTGGGATGTTTTTGTGATCTTGGGAGTGATTTTGGAGTGCCTTAGTGGAAGACAGTCTTACTGGTCTTGTATTGTATTGTATTGTATATGTGTAGTGTTAGTACCGGTACTATAGCCAGCTTGTGTGACAAGTTTTCCTCCAGCTACAGTATTTCCTCCTCTTGCACACAAATGGCTGCTGGTAAGCATGAGGCACTTTATAGACTGCCTCTGATTACCTAGTGCTAGAAAGCTAGCAACAGAGGGGCATAGACAGACTGAGGAACCATGATTAATGTATACAAGCCATGCAGCATATGTTATATGATGTTGCAGAATTTGTTTACCTTTAATCAGTGCACACAGTAGTTGTGAAGTAGACAGTGAAAACATACCTCTCTCAACTGTACAGATTTTCACAGAATGTCCAGATTTTTGCCTTATATTTTTGGTCTGTTCCTCTTAAAATTTGTGGTTATCTTGATTTTTGAGGCAAATCAGTTAAGACTGAATTTACTAAAAAATGACAGGCAGTTGAGTTTCAGTGCAGACTTCATATCCTACAGAAAATGCAGGGTAACACAATACCTTTTATTCTAGCAACTTTCAAAGTTAATAAGAGCAATATTCAAAATGTGTCCCTATTTTGGGGGCTTTGTCCAGAATTTTTGTACTATAAGGTTCAGAGCTATCAGTGAAAATTACAAAACAGTGCAGTTACAATTTTGCACAATACAGTATAATGCGATACTGTACAATGGTGTATTTCTCAGTACATACAGTAGAACCAGTTCAGTAAAAGAAAGATGCTCTGAGAAGCAAGCATATATGCTGGGGCACAGTAAACCAAGTGATACTCAATAAAGTAATAGTTTGAGAATGCTTAAACTACAGGCAGGTATATTATAATGTGGTAAGCAATGCATTACCAGTTTATTTGTATATGATACAGCGGAAGGAATAGATGCCAGAACACAGCAATCCTGTGGTCTTTGTTACATCTGTCTACACGAGGTAGAGCTCTGAAGACAGCATATCAGTCAAAACTACCCCCAGTTAGGAGAAAAAAAAACAGGACATACGTAGTCATGTGGGTCTGATAATTAATGGCTCTAAGAGCCAAAGTAGCAGAAATATACACTTTTCCTCATACTTCTCCATAACAAGGTTGTCCTTGTCAGAAAGTAAAAGCTTAGAAGAGGAAAGCAGTTTGGATGATTTATCTGTGGACATTGAAACAACAGGATCAGATGAAGGACTTTATACCAGTATTTATGATACTCAGGAACTTTATAAAATATGTCCGACTTCTTAGGGCCTGGAGATTGAGAGTCAGGAGCCTGAAAAGTTGCTGTAAATGTATCCAAAAGGGCAGCAAAGACAGGGAGGACTGCAGATGGTCTGGGTGAGTCCATTTGTAAGCGTTCATAATATCTCTGTTGAACCCCAGAAACCTAGGAACAGTCCCACTAAATGTTTCCATTATATGGACTACTGTATCCTCAAAGGATAATTTTTCAAAAAGGGATTCAGAGGACAAATAATCTTTTTCACCAGACCCCAGGGCTAGATGAAAGTGGATCTGAGAAGAATATGCTAAGAATCCTTCACCAGAACCCAACTCTTCATTAGAAGAATCAGAAGCCCTTGGTCTCTTAGAAGGGGTGGAAGTCCAGGGAGCAGAATCTGGGACAGACAACCCTTTGTAAGGGTTTCAGGGTCATAAGGGCATCAAACAGCTCATTAGTAAAGCCCTGCCACTCCCTGTGAAGATGCTTAGCCACAAGTTTCTTTTTTAAAGGAACATCTGTTTTAACAGATCTAGGAGGTTCAGACCCCTGCCTAGATTTGATGAGGGTCCCAGGCACCTTTTTGTTAACTAAAATGTTGGGGATGCCCCTAGGCCCTAACAGATATAATCAACCATGGTTCTCCTGTACACTGGTACCACACATATGTACAGCTGTGGCAGACGTGCAAGTACATAGCACCATGCTGTCCTCCAGCTGGGTCATGACAGAGGAAGCTGGCATCTGTACCAGATGGTTCTCGAGTTCTTCATTCATCCCAAGGAAGACATCTGATGGAGTCTGAAAAGTAGCAGGATTGGTATGCATTTTTTTAGCTTTTTTCTTAAGAGGGGGCTGAACTTCGGGACAGGCAGATTTGGCTATGGTACCCTGGGTCAATAACTTCAGATGTTGCTCTTCCAGATAAATTGAAAGGGGTGATAAACAGCTGCAGAGTATTTTATGGACAAATACCTGACAAATATCACACTGAGTAAGGTCATGAGCAGGACCTAAACAAACAAAAGGCGCTTCTTGTGTCTATCTTTATGAGGAATCTGGCTCCCACACTCACATTTTCCCTTCCTGGATAACATGAAAACAAGCTACAAGGAGGAAGGAAGGAAGGAACCCTGGTGGGGCAATTATTTTTAGGCGGCTTGGTAGATGAACCAGCTTAGTGAATGGCATACAGACCGAATTCAGAGGTAGCATTCAGACTAGTGGCAAAGAAGTTCTGAGGATTAGGTGTCCACATATCACATATGTACCTTACACCTTGTACATAAGACATACATCTAAAGTATGATGCTTGGAAGGTGTAAAGCCTTTGGTATATGGACTGGATGGTAAGCTATGCATGACAGGATATCCCAAAAGTAAAGAATACTGCAACAGTGATAAGGAAGGACATCACTAGGAGTTATACCCAGTGGACTTTGAACATACCACTCTGTCAAGGTGCAGCTGCATTAGAAGCCAAAGGGGACCTGATCTATAGAAGCACATTTCCTGTCAGAAAACAATAATACCAGAGCTTCAAGGAGCTGCCAAGGGAGGAGGGGAGTACCCTCAGGAATAGAGAGTAAAGCACCCCCCCCCCAGACCAGCAAGCCACCCCACTACATACCATCTGACTATCGCTTGGTAACAGATTGCTGATCGAGGTTCCTATAGAAGAACAAATCGGCTAGAAGGATCTAGCCTGGGAATGCCGATTTCAAATCCTCTGAACACTTGGTGAAATCCTGGGGACGACAAAAAAAATAGTTAACAGTGCTAAATCTAGTGTCCCTATCACACAGAAGATGCCATAAACTGTAACAGCATACACCCACAAGTGAGCACAAGGGTGTGTAAGTCAGGAAATAGGGTTTGGAAAGAAATTGGCAGTTACCAAGATGAGTACTTGTTGCTGTTGTATGTACTTAAGTACTATGTCATACTTTCTGCAAACCTGCTGTGTGAAGTGGAACACTTTCCAGATGTTTTTCTTTTTTTAAACAAGAAACATCTATTAAATTATCACATATTACATACACAATCTTAGATTTATATAAATGAAAACAAACCATATTAACACAATTCTAGTTGCAAACATTCTCCATCACTTATAATATATCCAGACATTGTCAAACATTATGTAGCTCATTCAAATCCTGCCTTCTTTTAAACCTTGTTCCTCCTCTGAAAATATTGTTTCCACAATTCTCATTTTTCCTATGTAATTTGCTCCTACCCTTTCCTAAAGATCCCAATTCCAGTTGTTTTATCTCTGTTACTATATTCACTACTGCTAGTAAATTTTGTTTAGACTTTGATTTCCATTTTCCAGTAATTGCTTTTTTGGCAGTCACCATAATTAGACTCTGCAAGGCCTTACTATGTCTAGGCAATTCCGATTCTGTATCATAGTTTAAAAAATAATTTCCTTAGTTACACCAATTTGCACACCCAGTATCTCTGACATAGTAATCTGCAGGAATTCTTTAATTACACTCCCAGAAAATATGTTCATAGTTACCTCTTTCTTCCCCATCCTACCTCCAACATTTGCTGTCTACATGAGAAAAAAAATCTTTGGAGTCTACTTGGGGTATAAACATACCTATGTAGACACTTCCAAGCAAAGATCCTAAATCTTCTAGACTTTGTTGCATATTTGGGAGACATACATATATCCAACCCCCATTTGTTTCTTTCTGAATTACTTAACTAATCGCTTTTCCCGATCCTTTCTAACCTTCTCTGATTGATTCTTATAGTTACCATGCAATACTTTATATGCTCTAATAATTATTCCTTTTTTAATGGCAGTTTCTGTTCTAGCTTCTACTAAAAATTGTACCAGTGCTGGTCTTTAATTTAGGACCTCCCTATTTCTTTTTCTTTGCCTATACTCTGATACCAATCCTTGACAGGGAAGGCAGTCTCTAACGTGCAGTCCAAATAAATTCTTGGTGTCTTCCCATTCTATTATCTTTCCCTCTCTAGTTATTTACTCCCAATACCGTTGTTCTTTTGCCAGTTTTCTCCAGTAAATTCTAGCCCCCCCTCTTTTCTATTCTCTGTATCTCTAATTGCAGTCATCCCTATCTGAATTTCTGTTTAAAGCTTCTTCCATTTGTTATTCGAGTTGATATACTCCATCAGTGTTTCATTTATTTTAATCAGGTTTGTGTGCAGTTGTCTTATATTTTCCTCTAGGCTACTGGAAGTCATTTCTGGAGTTTGCACAGCTTTTTGCTGAACAGCTGTAATACTTTTCCCAGTCACTTTTTCGTCACCTTTTTGTAGCTGATTTCCCTTCAGGTCCTCTGTATTTCTTTTTTCCTGGCATCCACGCAGTGCACTTACTAGACAGAAATTTACCCAGAAATCTAGATCCACTGGTTTTCTCTGCTAAGTTTCTGTTTTCACACTGGGAGCGCTAGAGTTAAGGTCTTACTCAATGTGCAGCAATATTGGAAGTCACTTCCCAGATGTTTTTCAAGAGAAGTTTTGTATTAGAGTTCAAGGCAGTTTGGTGGTGTCATAGGTCAGCATTATAGAGCACCGACAGCTGCAAGCACATGTTTAAAACAGACCACATCAGCACATAAGCCAATTAAAGTTAACATAGCTATGTAAGCAATAGAACCTCATCCAGGAAAAGGAGCAGTGGACTCTTTTTTTCATCAAGGGAATTTGGCTAGATCTATTTCAGATGGAGAATTAAGACACCGCAAAATAGTAATGTCTTTCAGTGTTTCCCGGTTAGGGGTCGCCACAGCAGATCACCGGTCCGCTTATGATTGGCAGTGGATTTTTACAATGTTGAGTTGCTAGCCCGGCGCCCAACCTTCAAAGAAGGCACACCCACACATGCACACACCAACCTGCATGTCTTTAAAGTTCACTCAACCACGGGGAGGACATGCAAACTCAGCACAGAAGGCATTCCAGCTGAGAATCGAACCAGAAAGCCTCTTGCTGTGAGGTGACAATGCTACCTGCTGCACCACCGTGGCCAAATTCTTAAATCAACACTAGCACACTCAATGTATAAAAGAAGGAAAAAGGCTACTTCCCAGATGTTGTAGGACTGTTTGTCAAGACAAATACAGTAGGAGAGTTCAAGGTAAGTTGGTTATGTCACAGGCCAGCACAGTACTGTGTCAGCATCTGTGATCGCAGGTTTAAAAAAGACCAAAGTAGCACACAGGCCAATTAAAGTTAACACTGTTATGTAACCAGTTGCATATGCAAAATTACCCTAGCATGAAAAAGGACTGTTAAATCAGCACTAGCACATTCTAAAAATGTTACTTACCAGATGCTGTCAGACCATTTTTCAAGTCAAATCCAGTAGCAGATGTGCAGGCATATGTTTAGTGTCGCAAGCCATCGCAATTGTGTTATTTAATGGCTTAAGATATGGTACTTTTGTTAAGTTACAGCATTGGTAGAAATCAAATGTTTAATACTTTGCACTTTTAAAACTGCTGTTAGAACATTCAAGTACACAACTGTCAAACATACGTGTACCTGAAAAATGCTCTTTAAATACAAGGCCATGCAGTTTTCAAATAATGCACAGGTACATTATCAACATTTCAGGGCTCTTTGTGCATAGGTTTGTTTCAGCACAATTAATTAAGTGTTCTTTATGAACCAATACTTTAAAAAGGGTCAGTCACATTTGGTCACTGGTACGTGTACACACTAACAAGGCTGTCTGGGCATAAACAGTTACATAAGGCACCTGCTGAAACACAGCAACAGTGGATGAAACAACTAGATTACTGCCACACAGAACATGGTTTTAATTTCCAAATTAGGAATAAGACAGTGTTCTAAGAATTTTTTATATGGTAATGTGACATTTTCACACCATTTTTTGTCATAACAAAAGCAAGAATACTTATTTGTCATACTGTTTCACCAACATGAAATGCAGTTTTCCTTTCCCGATCAAAAGTTAAATATCTAAAAATGTATTCTTTGTATTGCAGGGAGAGCTAAATGGGCATAAAGGACTTGTTCCCTCCAACTTCCTTGAAGAAGTGCCTGACGATGTTGAGGTCTACCTGTCTGATGCACCGTCTCGATATCCACAGCAAGATACCCCAGTACATACTAAGACAAAAAGGGTAAGCATCTACTTTCTGAATAATTTATTCAACAGGACAACGTTTGCTATTTCTCCAGCTCTCCAGCCTTTTAAAATATAACATTAAATCTTTTAGAGATGTGCACTGGTAGTTTACTGCTGCTATGATGATGTGCTTCCTGTTATGTTAATAACCCCACCCACTTCCACATGCTGTTGCTATTACATTCCATCAGTGCTGCTGGCATGAAAACAAGCTATACTGCACAATTCTGAGTTGGTACTCATATACAAACTAAGAGAGCACATTTTGATAAGTGACATATTACAGCAAAAGGTATACCATTATAAATATATCACAGCCCTCAACCATTTTTTTAGAAATGATTTGTTGATACATGGCAAACTATACTGTGCTCCTGAAATAATTACAGTATATAAACTTTGCTATTATTTAAGCAGACTATGTTTTAGATAACACCACAGTACAACAGTGTGACATTTCAGGAGATTGAGGTTACTAAAGTACTGCCTCAGTAGTCTAAATCAGTGAGACTGCTGTGGTGAATAACATGATACTCAAAGAAACAACTGTCAAATTAACTGATACAACTAATTCTGCTCTTTATGACACTTATAACACATTTAATAATACTAAGCCATTAGTACTCAGAAACTGTACTGAACAAACAACCAAAATCATCCTGAAAATCTAACTGTACTATTCACTTCGGCATTCATTTGTTAGATTTTTTTTAATTTATTTATTTTTTGTTAACAGACTAAAAGATCAGTCTGTTTCCATCCATTCTCAAATTTACTGCACCCTCATTAAGTGTGAGTTCATCTTTTATTTTATTTCATCACCACAATGTTTTCTGTTTTGTTTCTTTGCTCATCTGGTCGGAAACAGAAGAAGAGTGTTCATTTCACGCCTTAATAAGGCAATGTAGCCTACACGTAAGTTAACAACTGAAGATGCCAATAGTTTTTTGAGAGTCTAATGTGGCAGTCTTTTGTAGACTGTTATTGGCTGAAAAAATATGTTTCTATGAATGCAGACCCTTTAATAGTTGACACGGTAAGCAGTGGAGTAAATACTACAAGGATTAATTTTGCCTAAAGCAGACAGTTTTATCTTGTTGTAATACTGGTGCAGCAGTAGTTTTAATAAAACAACTGCAATTAACAAAAATACTGATTGGATCGAGAAATCTCCACAATACACCAGCTGGTGCTTTTTTTACACTTCTGTTTAAATATGATCAAGTAATATGCACCAGTGTTTTGAGTATATTAATATGGGTATTTAAGTGTAACTATGGGATAGTACAGAAGGCACGCTTTAACGCCCATCGATGAAGAACTGTCCAACAAACCAGCCACTGCATACTTTTATTTTCTACAGACTAGGGTCAAAACATAGAACATATTTAATGCTGAGCTAAATGGCAAAGCTAGCTAGGGCTCCTTTGGATAAAAAAAAATCAAGTGTTCATACAGTTTACTGTGAAGCATACAGCCACATCAATTACTGTTTATGAAATCATTGCTGGTTATTAAAGAGCTCAAACATATATTGGAGGGTGGCACAACACCAGTGTGAGTGTGAGCTCACATTTAACAGGTGTCCCCCCTTATTACCAACACAGCACTTACAGGTGTAGCTTGTATAATGAAGCTGTTTCTGGGCTGTCTGCAAGGGAGTAGTTCAAGCATTGATTTTCACTGTTTCTGCAGTACCAGCCAGCTTGCTTGTGGAGACAACTCTGTTCCATGAAGTGTTTTTATCAGTCTCCAAGAGAAACAGATGCTTGAGATGGCTGTACATGAAATGTCTGTCCAAAGGAAACCATCTAGCTCAGTACAAGAAAATACATTAGACAAAATATGTAGGTATCTTCAGGTGTACTCTGGGTGGGTGATAACCAGAATACAAATGTTTGTTTTTAAAATAAAGCAATCTTAATCATATGAATCAGGGTATGCTTAAAGGTCATTTGAATGTTTTAAACCAATAAATACAAGATTTTCTGACTGCAATGCATACATGTAAAAAATGGCTAAAGATAATTTGGCTAGACATCTAATTAAAAACCTTATTTACAAAAAGGCACAATTTTCAAGTGAAATCCAATTAAAATTTAGTAAGGAACACACAACTGTTGAACCTGAATTTAAAACTGCATGGTAAGTTGTGCTCATTCAAAATGCTTAAATTTCAGTGAAGCCTCGACCTACTGGCCACAGCTGACCTCTTCCCATACAATGCTACAATTAAATGGCTTTGGTGCATATGACAAACAAATCAGGAAGGCAGAGCCATTACAGAGCACCAAACTAAGGCTGTAGATATATAATTGATTATTATGGGCTTCACTTACACATTTTTTTCAAGCTCCCAGAACCCAGTGGAAAGGAGGTGCCTTGTCTCAGACGTCTTCTCCAGTTAAATGTTCTACAAACAAAACATATAAAGATGAAACACAAAGAGGTTGTATATTCTGCCTGCAGGCGCAGTACAGTGTTAAGAGATCATTTTAAAACTTGAGAGGTCTCTGTACAACATACTGATCTCAGAATCCTTCCTAATGCTCACATTATGCAGATACCAGGTTTCATCTTCCTGATCATCTGTGGTATTAAAAAAAAAATAACTGTAGGCAGTAACAGCTGATTTTGCCAATCAGCTACCTTCAGCAAAATTAAGAAGGGGAAATCATTAAGATAATTTGGATTGCAGATTTGATAGCAAATGCTTTAGTCCGATTGGTGTGCTGTACATTAGCAATGTGCGAATTCATCTGTGACCTTTAAGCATTCTCTGACTGCCATTAAGATTAATCTCATCTCAGGTTTTATAAGGTTGTTTTATCACTGATCATGTCTGAAGTATGAATTTGATATCGGGATATGAAGGTGGAGCCATCTTGTTTTCATTGGCTTGAATTCCACTCTGTTTTTATGCCACTCCTACTGCATACATGTCATCTAACACACAAAGCATACACTATTTTCAGAGAGTAAAACTTGCAATATTTTATGAACTGTATATTTTTCTTTTCTTATCGAAGCTGGAAATTGGGGAAAGGATGATGTGCAAAGTAAGGAGGACTCTAGCAGACTGAAAACTGATGCACTTTTCTTAGCAAATCAAATGACTTGAAAAAAGTACATTTTTAGGAAGCAACCTCTACAAACTGATGCACGCATATACAGATTCATGCATTTAGATTCAACCAGATCCACGAATTATACCAGTAACAAGGTAATCAGTGGTGACATACATTTCTTCATAAAATTATGTCCTCAATACCTAGGTAGTTTGATTTTTCATCTGTTATGAAACAAATCATCACTTTACTAGTAATGCCACAGAAAAGCAGTCTTTAAAAGCCACGTCATACATCCATGGCAACATATTAAAACCGTTTCCACCAGCTCATCCTATTGCAAAGGACATATTCATAGCCCCAGTTCAGACTCACTGAATTTAAGTTTCTCTTCCTCAAAAAAAAAAAAAGTACAACAAGCAGCCTGTATTTATAAGGAATATGAAAACATGTTCTCAATTTATAAAGAGAAACTGAGCTTTTTCCCGTGACCACATGCCCAGTTCATTCTTGCCGATTCTTTGTTATTCCTCCTATTCACTTTGTCCGTTACTCTCCGTTCTCTTTCTTTGCTGTAACCATTAAGATCGTCACAGGCTGATGGAGTTGTTGTTGTTTGTCTTTCGCCACAGCGGAACTCCGGTCCACTAATGATTGGCAGTAGATTTTCACGAAAGCCGAGGTGCCAGCTCGATGTTCAACCTTCAACAAAGGCACGCCCATTTATGCATGTTGGATTAATGTATGAACACTCATCAAGAAGCAACCCTATGCACAAAATTCAATGCAAATAAAGACCTCCATGGTCAGACTTCAGCCGTTCCTTATAATCCAGTTAATTTCCCAGCATGCACATCTCTACTTCATTTGCTCTTTCTCACTGCAGCCATTTTTTTCTTCACCATACTCATTTAAGTCCACCCTTTTCAACTTCTTCACACGTGCATAAATATCTTTACATGGTACATTTTTGTGAGTAAATGTTTCTTTTAAGAAGATGGTTAATACTTCCACGGTGCAGGAATGCTCATGCAGTACAAACAGACCAACCCGAGTTGTGGTGCCAGCATTTAAACAAAGAGTCAGATAAAAAGTGACCTTTCATGTGTGTGAATGTGATGCATGCTTTTCCTTAAAGCACCATGAAAAAGACTTCTGAAGACGAAGCAAATCTGCAGAAAAAAAAACTCTAAAACTCTGAACACCGAATGGTATACAATCCACATGGGAGACAACATGACTCATCCCACTTCCAGGAGGCTCTTGGGGTACCTTAGCACTCAAACACAAGTTTGAAAATACTGAAAGCGTTAACATAATGCAAAATGCAAGTACATTTTAGTGTGAAATGACATGTCAGTGCAGGAAGAGGCATTTGGCCAAGCAATCAGGCAAAGAGTTAAGACAATGAGCTCTTAAAAGAGCTGCTTATTATTTATTTTATTTGTATTTGTTAACTGTGGTAAAGCACTGATCTATATGGGGCTTTTGCAGATTCAGCCTGGGAGCACTGCCTGGTTAAGTGACTTGCTGATAACCACACAGTTGGGCAGTGGAAGCAGAGGGAATTTTATTTTTATTTTATTTACATTTGTTTACTGGGGTGGTACACTGATTACAGTGGACCATTTGCAGGTATTGCCCAGGTGAAATAATTCACAAAGAAGAAAATTAAAGAACAAAGGCAGTGAGCTGTACATATCAAAAACAGCCCAGAAAGTAACAATATATAAAAGAGTACAGTAGAAGTAGCAAAAATTATGAAAGAAATGCAAATTCTACAATTCACATGATATTTCAGGTTTATATCATGGTGGAAATGCAGTGGGGTAAATGAGAGTAAGGGCAGATGCTGGGGGAGTTAGAAGGTGTTAGTATTTGAAGAAAGCAATGCTAGAGGCTGAGAAACCATTATGTATGGTGGCCTTCTGTGTGGCAAGTACAATTTGATTTGTTATGAAAGAATGTTTTACATTCAGCTCTGAAAGTGGAGAAGTGTAATTGTACTTCCTTTAGTTGAGGTGGGGAGGGATTCCCATATTTTACAAGCAAGGTTGGAGAAAGACTGGTCAGTGCACTGCAGCCCAGTTTGTGGGGGTTGAAGTGGGAGCAGGCCTGCGTAAAAGCTTTTGAGTTTGCTTGTTTAGTATAAAGTTTAGCAGTTAGCGGTGGGAATGAGTTAGGATGGAGAAGTTTAAATATGAGAGAAACTAGTAGCAGGTCTGTGCTGGGGTACACTGGGAGTCATTTGGCTTTTTTTGAGGGTTAGGAAGTGGTGCTCATTAGGGGGGTGAGTTAGTGATGAAGCAACAGATTTGGTTTTCGATAGTCTATAGTGTCAAGGAGTCTTTCTTACAGACTGTCACTATCATGGGTAGTCCATATTCAAAAGTTGGACCAGGATGACTCCTTTGTAATCAAACCATTGACCACAGGGAAAGGAAACAATGTACTTACCCATAATGATAGAGCCATGTTGTATGGTTCAGCCTGTGGGTTACTGGATCCAACTCAGATCTGAGACTGGCCATTTCCAAAAACTTCAGACCCCAAGCTCCACCTTCTGTACCCAAAGTACCTTGCTCTTTCTACAGTTATTTCAGATTGACTTTGTACCTCTCCAAAAAACTTTTAACTCTAAGACCACAAATGAAGGACCCCAAAAGGAAGACAGGCAGAGAGATGCCTTCATGATGCTGTCTTCCAATGCTCAGAAGTATAACACAGCAGGGGGAAATGAAAGAGGGATGGTTGAACCAGATGGAAACAGCAACACAGCTCTATCATTATGGTAAGTACATAAGTTTCGTATCTGATGTTGTCTTTTCTGTCCGGGTTCAACATGTCGGACAGAGTCCTCAGTCATGTTTCATCCCAGGGAGGTTCTATGAGAGAACATTCCTCAATGTAGTGGAACCAAAGGAGACCCTGACTGTATATCCAACCTGCAGTAACACACAAAAGTATATGAACCCACCCAAGTAGCTGCAGTACAAATGTCTTCAATAGAAACTCTACAGAAAAAAGCATGGAAGTAGCCATTGCTCTGATGGAGTGACCCTTTGGCTTACAAGGCAAAGGTTTTCCTCTTAATCTATGTCCCAATGAAATGCAATCAGAAGGCCATTTAGAGAGGCTAGATTTATACAATGGCTTGCTCAACTGGGCCTTCAAAAAGGAGATAAACAGCTGGTCAGAATTCCTGATGGATTTGATTCTATCCAAATAAAATCTCAGTTGCCTGTGAACATCAAGGCAATGCAGTAAATGTTCTCCTTTGTTTTTAACATTAGGGAAAACACTGACAAATGAATGGCCTGATTCAAGGTGGTTTCTAATGCCACCTTAGGCAAAAAAGCAGGATCCGTTCTTAGAGAAACCCTATCTTTATGAAAGACAAGACATGGAGGTACTGAGGATAAGCCCTGCAGTTCTGACACATGCCTGGCAGAAGAAACAGCTACCAAGAAAAGAATATTCCAAGACAACAACTTCAGCGAGACTGTTTCTGAAGACTCAAAAGAAGGGCCAGCATGAATGTAAAGCATAAAAGGTAAATCCCAAGAAGGAACAGGATCTGAATAGGTGGTCACAACAAGAACATTCCTCTGAGAAAGGCCTTGGACATTTTCAATGCTGCTACAGGTGTATTATCTCTGCTAATACGAAAGTTGGAAATAGCAGCTTACTGAACTTTAATAATGGAGTAACTTGATCTAGATTGAAACAAATCAGCAAGGAAATCAAGAATAGGATCCTAAAACTCCAAAGAATTTTTCCTCAGGTGGATAGCAAATGCTGGCGGTGTGATGGGCAAGAAAGAGGTAGCTGGGAACATATTTTTTGGAGGTGTGATGAGCTGGCAGACTTTTGAGACTCCCTGTGGGCTGCTGTGTCAGAGATGCTGGGTGGGCAGATTGGACTGACTGGGGAGATGATTTTTTTGAGTTATGCTACAGAATCGGAATTGCCTAGACATAGTAAAGCCTTGTTGAGTCTAATTATGGTGGCTGCCAAAAAAGCAATTACTAGAAAATGGAAATCAAAGTCTAGACCAACTTTACTAGAAGTAGTGAATATAGTAACTGAGATGGAGTTGGGATCTTTAGAAAAGGGAAGGAGCAAACTACATAGAAAAAAATGGGAACTGTGGGAAAAGTATATGCAGAGCAGGAATGAGGTTTAAGCGGCAGGATTTGAATGAGCTATATAATGCTTAACTGCCAATGACTAGAATGTTTATAAGTGATTAGTAATGTTTACAACTACAGTTGTTTCAATGGTGTCTGTGATGTAAACTGTTTACAACTAAAGTGATTTCATTTTGTATATTTTTCATTTATGAAAGTATAAGATTGCATTTGTCACATCTGGAAATTTAATAAAGATGTTGGGGGAAAAAAAAGAATAGCATCCAAAGGGAAAAATATCAGAAGATAAAGACTGAAAAAACAAAATCCAATTTAAAAATAAGAAAAATATATAAAATGTTATAAAAGCTATTTTAAATATTGTTTTAATCCACAACATTTTGAAATACACTTAGAACTTTGATCATTTAATCTAATTGTATGTTAAGTTGCCAATTGGAGGTACTTCAGTGCTGTGTCCAAGTTGCTATCTCATCACCAAATTTAACATGCTCTTACAAAAAAAAATCTGGGCCTTCTTTATGATGACAGACTATAGTTACCCATATGCTGGGGTCTAAAGAAATAAATAATTATTATTAATCATTAGTTAGCACTCAATAATTTCAGTTCAGACTAAATATTGTTTATCTTCAGATCAGTTGCTCCACCACAGAAAATCTCAAGGTATGGTTTCAAGATGAAGAACGACGCACCCTAAAGTTTTCCTCTATTGCATAAGAAGTGCATCAGTCTCACCTTGGCAGCAACTGTACAACAGTAGCTTATTAAATACAGTTTTACTGCTTTGTTACAAACTTTGCAAATTCTAAAAACAGCCCTCAAATAGGGCTATTTGTTTGGCTAAACCGGATTGTTCAAAAGACTCCAGACTACAACTGTTGAAGTTTATGATGGTGTGCAATCCTGATTTCATGCTGGTGATTCTAAGTTGTCAGATGGGGAGGAGGAAATAGCAAGTCTGATACATTTCTGAGAGGGTGAAGGTGGTAAATGCCTTGCAGGAATATTATTACCTACCAAATCTCTGACTTCCCACACCTCCATCCATCCATCCAAAATGTAACATGAGCAATAGCATGTAATCCATCTCAAATTTTACAACGTACGGTTCACCCTTAGGAATGTAAAGTGTGCACTCTAGAGTGTCAAAGGCTTAACCTGCAACCAGCTAGGCCTGAAGGAAGCAAATCAAAAACAGCTATTATAAGCAAGTAAATCTTTTTCCACTAGTTTATGAAACTATGAGTGTTCCTAGGGCTTTTGCTTATATTAGGGAAACTGCCTCTCTGGCCCTACCCAAGCTGAAGACTTTGCGACTTCCCTTAGTTGTAAAGCTCCTAGGTACTTCAGTCCAGCCATACCCATTGTTCTGTCATACAGTTTTGTTTGTTTGTGTCTTTCGGCTTTAACCGGTTAGGGTCCACCACAGCGGAACTCCGGTCCGCTAATGATTGGTAGTGGATTTTTACATACCGGGTTACCAGCCCTGATGCCAACCTTCAACGAAGGCACACCCCATTCACGTATGCCTCCACACAGAAGACGCTCTAGCTGAGAATTGAACGGGACAACGTCTTGCTAACTTTTCAAATCCAGTGCTGTATTCTGTCTAAACAATGGGTGGACATCAGTTTTGTAGGCTGCTCTTGCAGCATCTATAAGTGAAAGTCTACTTTACCATGGAAAGAACTTTCTTAGTCTTGTTTGCATCACATACCTGCAGACTACCACTACACACAGCCTTCTTCTATTCTTCTTCTTGCCGCTTCCTGACTTTGTTCCCCAGGTAGCAGCCAGATGACTTCTTCTTGCTGCTGCTCACTTATATATATATATATATATATATATATACACACACACACCCTGTCTTCAAAATGAATGGGTGGGGGGTACAACAGACCATACTGTGAATAATTGTAATTCAAAATGGCCACTCAGTTTTTTACCAGGTTAAGTAAAAAAATAAGCTTTTTCAGGAAGTACTATGCAGTTGAGTGCATTGCATGTAATCCACCTCCACTGTTCATGAGATCACTGGTGTGTCATGTAAGTAACAGCTCAGGAAATCACAAGTGTGTTTTTATCAAAAATCACCTATCCTTAGATATGTATCCGCATGTGTGCTAAATTGTAACACATGTATATCATTTTTATTGTTCCTATTATTGAAAGGTATAGAGGGAAGTCATCATCCTTCCAACCCACCTAGGCTCAACTATCTTATCTGTTACAACAAACAGTATAACAACTATGGTAACTCACACACACACACACACACACACACACACACACACACACACACACACACATACTTGCAGGCAGTGCAGACAAATTCCCAGCACCTTTACCAATTAAGCTTTAAAAGAATATCTTAAGAGAAAACCTCCTCTGTTCCACAATGCACACTAGCTTTTGGTGCTGGAAGACAAGAAGGTTGAGGTTCTTTCTCTTCCCATTCCAGGTGACTGGATTTCTGACACAGCAGTTCCGTATTAGGTGGTACTGCACTCCTGAGTGTGTATTCCTTCAGATGAGATGTTACACCAAGATCCCTTGTGTTTGAGTTGGAAGTAGCTCAGGTGGATGCAAAGGATCCCATGGCACCTACAGAAAAGTATAGGGGAAGTTCCTTGACGGCCTAGCCAAATTTTCCCCAATAGTATAAATGCCATCTCTGGTCTCCCCTGAAGAGAGGCCACTAGCTTAGTGGGACTAATCTGGTCAACAAAAGAAAAATAAAAATAAAATAAACATCTATAGTAGCAACTAAAATATGCAATCAACACTATCTGAATACAATGCTTGACTGAATCGCTAACAGTATACACAGACTTTTAGGGATGACCCTAACAGGTGCAAAGCAAAGATGCGTACCTCCACCACATCTTACGTGCTGCAATATCTGCTGTTTAGAAAATAAAGTATATTCAGATAATCATATTTTCCACTGACTAAAAGAAGTACATTGTCTCCTATTTCATTCTAAACACAAATGTGTTTGAAAACAAGCTGCAGCCTTGCCTTCTAACATGGTATCACATTTCACCTACATTAAGTACAATGTACTAACATGCAACATTGTGCCTTTTAGGTTCCTCCTGAGAATGCTGGTACATCAAAGAGAGCACCATCTCCCACAGTACACCACCATGAGGGACCACCTACTGCACCAATGAATACTGGCAGTCCTATGAGGGGCAGAGAAATGTCCTTAAAAAAGAAAAAAGGACTGTTTTCAAAAGGCAAGAAGCTGTTGAAAAAACTGGGAGCAGTGAAATGATTGATATGTGTCTGAATAATTTGTAACACTTCCGGTATATTTATTCTAAAAGGAAACAATATTCCAACTGGGGTTTCATGACAGATTAGCCAAATCACACAGTATGTCACTGATGCATGTTCCTTTGGTGTTTCCTATAATGTATGTGTACCTGAAAACTGTAATGCTGATGTACTCTCTGTACTAATTTATTTCAACTGTTCTTGGATGTTACACTGCTAAGGAGCAAAAAATTACCTTATATATACATATATGCACACTCTTTCTCCTTATAAATGTGATACCAAATCCTGAGAATAAGTTGTGAAAATCAAACTTTCACCCTCTGAAACTTGGCATAAAAAGTACAATATAACATGTTCCCTGTATGCATCTCAAGTATCTGTAAAATGATTTGTCATGAAACCCCTAGTTGTAATTGGCATTGACTTTTTTGCCTTATAAATGCACAATGACTTTGTACTGTCCAGTAAATAAAGTTAAGTATACTTTGTATGTATGACGTGCATTCAAGTCATTAACCCACTGGAATCTAATAGTTAAAGATTGTGCTCAAGTGCTGTGTTACTGCCTCATCTCAGTGTCCGTATTGTCCTATAAAGGGGTCTGTAAAAGTACTGTGCATGGTATTTTGCCAATTTTTTTTTTTTACTTTATATTTTATGCAAATCAGCTAAAGAAGACAAAAGCACAGCGTCTGCCTCTATGGAGTTCAGACTCAAAATGCCCAGTGTTCTAATAACAATGTAAACATGGCTTTCATCAGTTAAAATTCTAGTATCGAACACTGGAATATTTTGTTGTATTGCCCTTAACATATATGCACTCCCCTGGGTATTTCTTAGCAGCTAAGAACCAGCACAAGCTATGATGAAGTTACTGCTCTACTTCTGACAAAAACAGTGGGGTGCAATAAATAATTGGGGCTCTATACAAACCCTGTTCAAAAGGAAAAGTCTGCATGTTACCATGATTGTATGTCCAGTTGCTAGCAAACTGTTGCTCTTTTGTAAGTTTTGTCCATTTGTAAATTGTTTTTACTCTTTATACATAATTTTCCAAATTGCCTTTCTTTTGTAAGTTATAGAAAATTTATAATTAAAGCTTTCCCCATTGTGTCTTTTATGTAAATTCATGTAAAATACTGTAGTTATGTGCTAAGGTTATGAAGTTCAAAACTTTCACAGCCTATATTATTTGTGGAAAAGTGTTGTGTGGGTGTATGCATGTGTACATTTGTTCTTGTGTAAAAACAATTTTTATATAAATAAATGATTTGATATTTTGCAGAATAACTTTGGTTTCCCTTATATTTCTCCCATTTTACAAAAGCAGTAAGGTAATGGCTTGTCAGAAAAGCAACAAAATAAGCCAATTCCACTAATAAAGGTTGTAGCCTTATCTATAATGCAGACAACTAGGACCCAGCACCAAGTAGCAATGATCAGTTATTCTACATTGAGAGGAAGTGGTGACAGCCTGTTTCACTTTAGGGATATCTTCCAGAAAAGACGAGAACACTTACCGTAGTGTTGCTTGATGCTATATAAATATAGCATGTAGAATGGCCTGGCCTGGTAGTGCCACTGCAGATGCTCTCTGTACAGACTGTATGTGTGACCTATAGCAACAACCTGGTGACTCACAACAAAACTGACAAATCTTCACTAGTTGCATCAGATGACCAGCTACTGCTCAGCTCACATCTCTGGTATTAACTGAAAGGTAAATAATGCTGCACCCTTGGGATTCTACTCTAGATTAGATATGGAGATGAATGAATAACCAATGCAAAGATGGGCTATATGACTAAGCTAGTGGGAATGGAAATCTGTGCAAAGCTTATAAGGAAAGACGAGAACATAAATGAAAGTTGTGTACTTACCATAATGCTACATTTCTGTTGTCCTTCTCCGTCCCTAACGACAGACAAGTTTTACGTCACTAAGTGGATCCAAGCTGGTAACACTATCAGAACTTGCCCCAGAGCTGCTCTCTCACATAATGCATTGCTGTAACAGAAACACCTCAGATTGAGTTCGAATATCCCCTAGAAGGAGAGACCCCCAAAAAAAAACAGTGAAGCATTATTAAGGGCAGTAGACCTGTTTGATGACAAACTTCAGGTATGGTCCATTATGATAGGGCTCAGCCTCGTGTCTGCCAGCAGCTTGCCACCATCCTGACTTCCGTATTTTACCCCACTTACCTTCTCACCCGTGCCAGATTTTCTTTTACCTTTGTAATTTTGGGAAGTAATTGCTAACCAAGGCCACTAGATGGCAGTATACGACTTATTCCCTTCCCTTATTGGAAATCCCTTGTTCAAAGAAACAATCCAATCCAATTTCTGGTAAGTACCCCACGCAGTGCTACCTTTCCCTCCCTGAGGCTTTCTCCTTGCCTCTGCATTCCTACGCCTATTAAAACAAAACATATAAAGGAACCTTTATCCCTAACTTAGTTCTCATATCCTACAAATAGTTTAACGTAAAATATATGTTTAGACCCTCCTGCCCTCTCAGGTATTATAGAATCCCTGACTCTCACAAATTTCTTTTCAAAAATCCTACTGCTGACACTGAGGTTATTTCTCAAGGGCCTAAAGGAATTAAAGCAACTTCTGCTAAGAATCCCACCCCCTCAGATAAGGACTCCTGAGCATTAGCCGGATGGGGTAAAAAAGTATATACCTCTGCTACTCTTGCTATTAGAGCACTAAATTCTCAGTTTCATAAGCTAAAATCTCAGCAATATACCATGGAACTCCTCAAACAAAAGATATCATCTTTTCCTGCTTGTGCAGAAAATAAAGAGTTATAAGAGTTAATGCATTCTGCAAATCAAGTAACTAAGCACACCTTACATTGTGGTTTTGATGCCCTAAAAGCATCTTGCAGGGCAGCAGTCACTGGTTCTGTCCTTAGAAGGCATGCTTGGCTTAAGCAACAGCCCTTGCCAGACCATGTCAAATCCAAATTATTGGATGCACCCTTGCACAAAGACAACTTATTTGGCACCAAAGCAGAGGACGTCTTAAAAAGATGGAAGAAAAAGTTAAATCTATCCAGACAGTTAAGGACTTCCTGCAGGTTCAGCCACCCAGGTCCAGTAGGCATTGCCCCTCCAAGCACTGGTCCTTTCCTGCCCCCTCCAGGTCAGCCCAAACCCAGAGGAAGCAGCCCCAGGGAATGCAGAGATCTAAGAAATGGAGTTCTTTCTCTTCAAAACCAGGGAGTGCTAAGCCACCCCCTCATGGTAAGAACTCACAATGAATCTCCAACTTCCACCTCCTCCCTCTGCCCACCTGAACTTGCCCCTAGGAGGAAAACTCTCCTTCCACGCAAGCACCTGGGCCACCATTACAAATGACTGCTGGGTCCTCAACATAGTGTCCCAGGGATACAAATTTTATTTCCACACTCTACCAACCTCTAAAGGGTTCCCAGATCTTCCCCCAAACCAGTGGGCCGAGGCCAAAAAGCAAGTCCTTTCCCTGATCTCTATGAGGGCAATAGAGCACATTCCTGCAGAGCAGATAGGCCAAGGTTTCTACTCCAGACTCTTCCTGGTACCCAGAAAAGAGGGTATCTGGCACCCCATCCTCGATCTGTCCATTCTAAACACCTTTTTGATGATACCAAAATTCAAAATGCTCACCCTCCAGCAACTACTACCTATGCTCTCCAAGGATGCTTGGTTAGCCACCCTCGACTTAAGAGGCCTAACTACACATCCCAATCAGGGAATCATGCAGGAAATATCTATGTTTCAGGGCAGGATCACTGCACTT